>NC_083314.1:80907398-80992398 GCF_963455315.2 Globicephala melas | reverse complement strand
GGCTCAGCGGCCATGGCTCATGGGCCCAGCCGCTCCGCGGCATATGGGATCTTCCCAGACCCGGGCACGATCCCGTATCCCCTGCATCAGCAGGCGGACTCCCAAACACTGCGCCACCAGGGAAGCCCCTGTGAATTATTCTTGATAAAAGTAGCTTATTACAGAACAAACCAACCTCTCAGCCATGAACTATTCCTCTTAAAATCAACATTACAGGAAATAAGGAGAACTTTTCAGAATTCACAAGCCTGTCATTCTCTAATTATCAAAGTAAAAAATGCATATTTGTCTCCTACATACTTCAGTAGTCTGATCTCAGAACAAAGGTCTGGTCTGAGAAAACCATTCTCTTGGAAGCCTAAAAACCCAAAAATAACATTCTGAAGATACCATAGTTCCAGTTTCTAGATTTTCTTTTTAAAGGCCTGATAGCACTGTATTTACTACCGCCATTTTCTTCTGAAATCACACTAATTTCCCCCCGATTTCCAGCAACTGCTTCAAACTAATCTGGAGATGGGATGTTATGTAAGGGTGGAGGTGAATGAAGAATACTGGCCATGAGTTGATAATTACTGAACCTGGGTACATGTGGGCTTCTTATACTATTCTACTTTTCTAAAAAAATAAATTTATTTATTTTTGGCTGCATTGGGTCTTCATTGTTGTGCACGGGCTTTCTCTAGTTTCGGGGAGCGGGGGCTACTCTTCATTGTGATGCGCAGGCTTCTCATTGTGGTGGCTTTTCTTTTTGCGGAGCCTGGGCTCTAGGTGCATGGGCTTCAGTAGTTGTGGCATGAGGGCTCAGTAGTTGTGGCTCGCGGGCTCTAGAGCGCAGGCTCAGTAGTTGTGGCACATGAGCTTCGTTGCTCCGTGGCATGTGGGAACTTCCTGGACCAGGGCTTGACCCCGTGTCCCCTGCACTGGCAGGCAGATTCTTAACCACTGTGCCATCAGGGAAGTCCCTCTCTCTACTTTTAATATGTTAGAAATTTTCCATGAAAAAGGTTTCTTTTGTTTTAAGTTACATCAGTCTGAGAAACACAGGTCAAGAAAGTGTTAACCGAACTATGTACTAAACTGTGTAAAGGGGCTTCCCTGGTGGCGCAGTGGTTGAGAGTCCGCCTGCCGTTGCAGGGGACACGCGTTCGTGCCCCAGTCCAGGAAGATCCCACGTGCCACAGAGCGGCTGGGCCCGTGAGCCATGGCTGCTGAGCCTGCGCGTCCGGAGCCTGTGCTCCACAACGGGAGAGGCCACAACAGTGAGAGGCCCGCGTACCACAAAAAAAAAAAAAACTGTGTAAAGTAAAAGTAGATTAGAAATAATCTATTATGTTAGAGAATTAAGGGGAAAGAGTACTTAGATTTATGAAACACCTACGTGCTTGACATTGTGCTATTCCTGTTAACCACTCTGTGAGGAAAACACTGTTATTTCTACTACACAAATAAGAACATGAAGTTGTAAGAAAGAAAGAAATAAGTTGTCTGTGGCAGATTTGATTTTCCAAAGATGGCACCAACAAAATCTCCCAACCCGCATGCTGTTCTGCAATGTAACCCTCCACTCCACCCTCTTTGAATCGGGAGCGCCCTGTGACTTCTTTACCTGTAGAATACTGAGTCAATTCCAGACAATGCTCTTAACTGCCTAACAGTTTCTGCTTCCTGACTCTTAAAGCCCTGAGCAGCCACAAAAGTCTGGGCTACTATGTTGGCGTAAAGGAGCACTAAGACATCAGAGAAGGATTGGATTGTAAAAGGGAAAAACTATCTTGAAGGTCCATCCCAACAGAGCCTTCAGATGGCTCCCTCTCCAGGTTCTGTATGACTACAAATGCATGAAAGATCTCAAGTGAGAACTGACCAGCTGAACTCTGTAAATCCAGAGGAACATGAAAGATAATACTGTTTTAAGCCACTAAATTTTGGGGTGATTTTTTAGGCAGTAACAGAAAACCAGAAAATTGCCCAAAGGATGAAGAAGAGCTTTGAATCTTGGTCTTTCTTGAATTCAAAACTCCATATTCTTTTCATTACACTTCACTGATTGAAAATAACTATTCTTTTAGAGAAGGGAACAGGAACTATAATTTGCTGAGGATTGAATGGAAACGTTTATGTCAAGGCCAAACGAGGACTTGGGAGGTTCAGCAGCCTTTCAGCCCCCTCCTTCCCTTACAGGGGAGCAGTACCCTGACAAACATACCATCCAGGGTCTGAAACCTTCAATCTTACAAGCTCAGAAATACAATTTAGCACCTAGAGAAGATCTGTCTCTTAGAGGAAGAGTCGCATAAAACCAAATTCAGAGGCCATCTCAGAATGCCCACTTAATTTCAATGAAAAAGAGTTATCAAGTGGCCCATTTACTTTTACAATTCAGCACAGTCTTCCTCAATAAATAAATCCACCTAAATAGAGGAAAGAGGCATACGCATAGAGGAAAGATTTTTGGAATCAGAGACCTGAATTCTAATCTCAGGTCTCTATTAGATATGAAGTCTTGGGAGAGTCACATTACATTTCTGAGACTCAATTTCCTCATCTGTAAAATGGAGACGCTTGCTTCGATGCTGTATTACTGTAAAGTTTAAGATGTTTGCAAAATACTTAACTCAGTGACTGCCACATTAGATAGTAGACATTTAATAAATATAGCTATTATAGTTATTCCAGATTATAATCACCTGCTAAATAAGCAGAGAATCAGAGCAGTAGGCAACTGGATATATAGCTTGTGTCATCATGCTAGGATAGCCTAATATATCCATTCCCACTATGAACATAAACCACATCCTCAAAAATCAATGATCTGGGTTTCCTCTCCCTCTGGGCAAGAAGAACACAGCATATGTTTGCCTCTGACTCCTTTTCTATTCTTTCACTGCTGACCCACAATTCCCACACCCTCTTCTAATAGACAAACTCTTTCTCCTGTTAGAATATAATACAATTACTTGGCTGTATTTTCTTACTTACAATCACAATTTAGTCCTGCCCTTCACTGAGATTACAACCAGACTGGACTGGATTTTAAGATTGGATTTTAAGTATTTATCTCTTGGATCACTTCTAAAGATGGCTAACTTGGCATTTCAATTTTTCCTAATTTTTCTTCAGAGGTACTATTAACTTCAATTTGGGTGAACATCCATGAATTAAGGAGAATTTGTAAGAAGATCAAACCAGAACCAAACAGTCTCTCTCTGACTCTACACTCCTCCCACACCCAGGCCTTGGCCTTATGATCATCCTCATATATTCATATAACAGAGTTCTGTTTGTTTTTTTTAATATCTTTATTGGACTATAATTGCTTTACAATGGTGTGTTAGTTTCTGCTGTATAACAAAGTGAATCAGCTATACATATACATATATCCCCATATCTCCTCCCTCCCACCCCTCTAGGTGGACACAAAGCACCCAGCTGATCTCCCTGTGCTATGCGGCTGCTTCCCACTAGCTATTCTACATTTGGTAGTATATATATGTCCATGCCACTCTCTCACTTCGTCCCAGCTTACCCTTCCCCCTCCCCGTGTCCTCAAGTCCATTCTCTACGTCTGCATCTTTATTCCTGTCCTGCCCCTAGGTTCTTCAGAACCTTTTTTTTTTTTAGATTCCATATATATGTGTTAGCATATGGTATTGTTTTTCTCTTTCTGACTTACTTCACTCTGTATGACAGTCTCTAGGTCCATCCACCTCACTACAAATAACTCAATTTCGTTTCTTTTTATGGCTGAGTGATATTCCATTGTATATATGTGCCACATCTTCTTTATCCATTCATCTGTTGAGGTAACAGAGTTTTAAATTTTAAGCATAATATAGGTTGGGGGGGAGGGAAAAACCAAGGATAAGAGTGAATTAAGGGCCCATTATATGTCTGGCACTATGGATATCTCTCCTCTACTTAAATATGAATATATCAAATCTTCACACCAACCCCTCCCCCCAAATACTGCCAATGTATGTAGTCCCCACAGTCACTAAGTCTTATCAAAAAATTTCATTAGGTCGTTTCTATCATCCTATCTGTAAAAGAGAAGTATAACAACCCTAAGTTACTTACCCAGAATCACTGGAAACAGGAACCCAGTTGTTTCCACTAAACTAAGCTGCTTTCCTCTAGGGTCTGAATGTTTACTATATACAACCTAAGTGAGGACACTCAGTAGCAGGTACACTTGAATGAACTACTTCAGATGTTCCACTGTCTATTTCATCTAAAAATACCCACAGGAAGAAATATCTTTCACCATTAATAGTCTGAATCAGGGACAACTCCCTAAGTACAGCTTAGCCCTGATGCTTACCGACTTAGAAGAACAGTACTGGAGGACACAAAGCACTTGGAATACAAGAGAGAAAGGGAAAGCGTGGTTTTAATGCATTATTTTCTTTTCCTTCTTATATTTCAAGGGATCAATTATAACAAAATGTGAGGTCTTGGTAGAACAATGACCTATAAGCCAGGACTTATTTACATGAAGTCCCATGCTGTGAAATTTACATACCCTTGAACTTTATACAAATTTATATCCAATGTTTATTCAGAATATGAAATACAAAGGCTTACTATTTATTTCCTAATTCCATAGCTTTGCTTTTCTATACAGTCACGATCAAAGTCTATTTTTTTAATTTTATCTAAAAGAGAAGCCCATTTCCTGTGTCATTTGACAGAGTCAAAATCTAAGATCACAATATTAAGTCAGTCATGTTCTATTGTTCATATTCTCTTTGAGTATCACAAGGCAAAACTGTTCAGAAACTCCTAACTAGAAGGATTAGGAACACAAACTGTTTGAAATACATCACAGTTCCTACCTAGGCTAGAACCCACCACACCATGAATTTCATGCCAACTCACATCTCTAACATCAAAGACACTACTTTTTTCTAGAGACTTTTTCCATAATCCCCTATGATTATCCCTTTACAAGCCAGGTTGCACTTCCTCCCTTTTCAAAAGCATCAAGTAAGCCCCAAAACAAAGATAACAGAACTGAGATAGGCTGGGACCTGTGACCTGGAACCCCTTACTGGAGTGCTTGCACCTGGACAAACTAAGGAACTAAAAATAACTGCACAGAGGCACAGTTGGGGCAATTATCAACAGTAAGATACAAAAAGGCCACAAACCAACTGACTCTTTGGAGGTGCTGGGTACAAAAAGCACATGATCTCTACACAGGGCACCACCTGTGGGCAGACCAACCCGCCCCTACACTCACCTCATTTAAGGAACCAGCTAGGCCCCACCTCAGAAAGCGAGCAAGGGCACCTGTTTTCTTATTTTCACTCCCTCATGCTGGAGTCCCAATAAAGCCTTGCCTGAATTTCTCGTCTGGCCTCTTATCAATTTCTATTGATTAAAGAGTCCAAGGACCCAGGTCAGTAACAGAATTTCTGAGTTCTATTCCCAGTTCCACCAGTTCATGGTCTTTGGGAAGACCTGTTTCTCCATCTGTAAAACTAGAACACAAATGCTGTCCTCATTTACTTGTCTCCCCTAACTCTCCTTCAGGAAAACAAGAAGTCTCACTCATTCAATTCTTCTTTTGAGGATAAGTACTTAAGATTAGGATATTCACAGAAGTTTGTTTTATGTGCCTTTACTTCCCTAAGTGTGATTTTATTATTACAACATAAACTATGTACATGATTTCAGTGACTTTTAATCCCAGGTTATTTTTCTTTCCCCACCAAGCATGCTTTTCTTTCTGCACAATGCTTGGAATTTGAGCTTAGAATATATTTGCTGAATGAATGCTGTCAGCTTATGTAAGAAGATTCTATCAGCCTAAACTGAACATAAGACAAAATTTTCCTCCAAACTATGATGGTACACAACAGAACTAAGGGCAACCTTTTAGTATCATTTACCATTTTATATCTATGCCCCTGAGTTGTTCTCCTTTTTGCTGCCTTTAGTGTAAGCAAGCAAAGAACACTGTAACTAAATCTTTTCTGGCTATGTTGTGTTAACTTTTTCTCTGATAATTCTTATAGTTTAGTCTTTTTTTTTTCTTAGAAAATTTGGCTTCTTGTCCATCTGATCAAGCTTATATCAAGTAACGCTTTGTCTCGTGACCTGATTTTCTGCCTTGTTACACAATGAACTAAAGAAGGTTGGTTGATTATACATTCCTATCTGGAGTCCCTGATAATGTCAATGTTCAATCACGGCCTGGAATGAAGGAAAAAAATGATGATGGTTGTTAATGTTACTATTCTTAGGGAGTGAGACCATAAATAAAGGCAGTTCTATTGGCCTGGAACTGAATCACAGCTCTCCAAACAATATTTAAACTATATAGGTATCTTTGTACAACACTAAAAAACTGTGGCCTAATGGTGGTTTTTTTGTTTGTTTTTGTAAACTGGTTTTCTTCCTGATTAACAGCCAGGGAAACAATCACTAAAGATTTGAGTTCAGAGAAATAATTCACACTCAGGATTAGAAACAGACATACTTCTGGAACCCTTTTACAACACTAGTGTTGCAAGATGAGAAAGACGTATGTTACACTACTGACCTTATTAAAAACCTTGGGAACTCTGAATCTGCTCATCTAATACTGATTGTATGTTAAAACAGAATGCTAGTAGGGAACAGTTCTCACAGCTTTCTGAGAGTCTGTTCCAGGATTATAATCCTCAATTTGGCTCAAATAAAATTTTGCATTTCAAAAACAAAGAACCAGGGGCTTCCCTGGTGGCGCAGTGGTTGAGAATCTGCCTGCCAATGCAGGGGACATGGGTTCGAGCCCTGGTCTGGAAAGATCCCACATGCCGCGGAGCAACTAGGCCCGTGAGCCACAACAACTGAGCCTGCGTGCCTGGAGCCTGTGCTCAGCAACAAGAGAGGCCGCCATAGTGAGAGGCCCGCGCACCATGATGAAGAGTGGCCCCCGCTTGCCACAACTAGAGAAAGCCCTCGCACAGAAACGAAGACCCAACACAGCCAAAAAATAAAAATAAATAAAAATAAATAAATAAATTTTTAAAAACCCAAAGAACCAGAATGCTAGTATATTATTAAAACAGGACTCCCTAACTGAATCAGCACCTACACTTGGCACAGAATAATAAACCAATAATTTTAGTGATCAGGAAAACAAAGTTGAAAAATTTAGGGAATTAAATACTTTCCTTATTCTCACTTGTTCATATTACTTCCAAACACTTTTTAATCTAAAACATGCAAATTAAGAAGAGCAGTGAAAGCTAATTTGCTGAATTTGCCTTTTACATGTTATTAAACAAAAAGTAAATGTACCATTATAAATTTGTTTTCACACTACGTCAACTATCAAAATAACAGTAATTTTTTTTTTCAAACCAACAGGCTTAAGGTACAAAATTTCCATTTCTCCACCTAACTTGTCTTAACTAGGAATACGAATGCCTCTAAGCATTCAGCAGTGACTGTATTACAGATCAGAACCTAATAACTGGTACTATAAAATAAAATCAGGGAATCAACAGCTTCATAAGTTCATTTGAGAATAAAGTACCTCTGACTACCACTTAAATTACAGAAGATTCACTAGAAGCAGCTAAGTTCCATTCAACAAGTTAGTCAAAAATGATGACAAGAGTGGTGAGGAAATGAGAAATTTAAAGGCATATAGGAGAAATTGTCTAAAGGAAAAGTAAATCAAGTCTAAATGACAAAGACTGAATCTTGCAATATGTTAAAAGTACTACACTAAAGTAGTGAATAATAAGCAAGAGAAAAGAAGAGTGATAAAACAGGAAAATGTTTTCCTGTGACTAGCAGTCATTCTCAATGAGGATAATACAATCATCTGTGGGACATTTTGGACATCTACTGAAGTGTTGTCACAGCAATTAAGAAATGCTACTTAATTTAATGGGCAGAATCCATAAGCATAAGAAACTCCAGCACAAAGAAATGTCTCTATTCTTAAACTTCCTATGGATAGTTAAGTAGATAAAAAATATCTTTATAATTACCAAAGCCTAGAATCTAACTCCATTATATATATAAACACCAACTCTTTCTATATATAAACACCATGCACTGTATGTCCAGAAAAACAACTACTGAATAAAACAAGAGAAAATTATACTTTATTTGTACCTTTATCAAGAATTGTTCACCATTCTGGTGGCTTACCACTCATGCTATTTAAGGTATAATTACCCTTATAGCTAATCTCCTTGGGTAGCTGTTATGCCTGTGTTTGGTGCCAATATCTACTACATTATATATATCTTCCTATAATGGACTTCTCTGAGTATTTACACATTGAAATGCATATTATTTTGTCATGAGTTACTTTCTTTTTATTTATCCTTTACCTTACATCTAGAGAATTTTTTAAATGTATATGTAAGGAAATTATATTACCTAAGAATTTCATTTCATTAAAGGTAGTGTTTCAAAATGTTTATTATAAAAAGAGGGCACTGGGTCTGACAAGTATGAGAACTATCGGGCTAGAAGATCAACATCACTGTAGAATACCTATAGGTTTTAGTCAATCCAGAAAAAGAAAAGAAAGGACACATAACTATGGGATTTTTTCTTTCTTCTGAGAATGTAAATTCTAAGCATGCTGAAAAGTAAACACAATAAAACCTTTATTGGAAGACGGTCCTCTAGGTTTAAGTCTATTCAAATCTGCACAACATGAAAGTGAGTGGCAAAGAGGTGAATATAGGATACATTGCCTACTAAGAACTTCCTTGTGACACTGTTGAAATCATCAAGGAGAGAGATTATCTAATTTAACAGCTCTTCAAGGAAAACAAAACTAACTGGCCTATTTTGGGAAAAGAAGCTGGGCAATCTATTTAACATACAAGAAAAGTGTGCCTAGTTTAAAATCACCACTTCTATTTGTTATATATGCATCTGGAGACTTCTAAGGAACCTTGAACTGCTAACAATTGAACTTAAAAGATTAAAAAAAAAAAATCCTTCAGAATCTAACCTAAACTTCTTTATGTGAAACTATAAGAACTACCTAAAATGTTTCTCCTATGTAAAGGCCTTATTTCTCTACAAATAAGGACTGCTCATTCCTACACAACCTTTCAATCAAAGATTACATAGCTCCATTTCTCCGAATACCCACTCAAGCTTTCAATAGGCACACCTCAGTAGTATTTTTTTTTTTTTTTTTTTTTTAGCTGTACTTGGGCCTCTCACTGTCGTGGCCTCTTCCGTTGCGGAGCACAAGCTCCGGACACGCAGGCTCAGCGGCCATGGCTCACGGGCCCAGCCGCTCCGCGGCATGCGGGATCCTCCCGGACCGGGGCATGAACCCACGTCCCCTGCATCGGCAGGCGGACTCTCAACCACCGCACCACCAGGGAAGCCCCACCTCAGTAGTATTTTACAGTGGGATATACTAAGATAAACTGAGAGGGTCAGATGACTTAACTCCAGCCCTTTGAAGAATTAGTATTAGAACAAGAATTGATAACTTTAATTCACCCACTCGACCAAGAGTTTGAAGAAACAACGTCTAAGCACAACATCTCCTAAGCTCAGGAAAACTTTCAAGAGCAAGAAACACAGAAAGTAAAACTTGATTAATGCTAAGATGAGCTATAGAAAAACTAAGTTAGACTTGTCTGCTTTTTGCTTTGTTTTCAAACTGGAATTTCCAGATGTCGTACTAAGTTACATGTGCTGTTACCACCTCAATTCCCAACTGACAAAAAATTTGGATACTTTTCTTTTAGAAGTTGCCCCACAGTGTGTAACTTGAGAGGAGTGATCCAATTCCTCTGGTCTCAGTAACCACAAGGAAAGAAAGTGACCCCAAGAGATACTGCTATAATGGAATAGCAGCCACTTAACTCCTGTTCTAAACAATCCCAACCATCAGGGCTTTGGCTAAAATTATATGGTCTCAATTATCTTCCTGAAAATTCTCAACAGGATCCCAAAATTCGAAATCAAAACTAACCCAGGACAAAACCTTAAGCACGACTGACACGAGAAGCCAATGACTATCCCTTTATCCTTCTATACCCAGGGCTCCTGAACCTCAGCGCTCTAGACATTTTGGGCCCGATAATTCTTCGTTGTGGGGGGCTGTCCTGTCCATTGAAGCATGTTTAGCAGCATCCTTGGCCTCTATCCAATAGATGTCAGAAACAACCCTCCCCTTCCCCCATTAGTGACAACAACCCAGTTGTAGAAAATGTCTACAGATGTTGCCGAATTTCCTCCTAAAACGCAAAACTGCCCCCCGTTGAGAGCCACTACTCTACATTATCTCCTTTATTTATCAATATTAAGCTGTGGAGACATAAAAATAAGTCAGTATCCAAAGGCTTCTTATTCTCAGACCCCTTCTAATTTGACTACAGAGAATAAGAAACAATCCACTTTTTTTTTTCCTCTTCTAATAAGATGGCTGTCTGAAAGACCTTAGCACCCTCTCCCTGGACGTAAGCAAAGATCATAAAAAGCCACGTAAACATAAAGAAACACAAAGTGTTAGCAATCAGCTCGTACTTCCCCAAAAAATATAAGGAATTTCATCTGCAGTGAGTTTAAAGATTCTTGTTCTTCCTCATACTGAAAAAAATCCCACAGATTTACCCAAGATATACATGTCTATTTATCAGTAGAATTTCAAGACCAGAACTAGCATTCTACCCGTAAGAATACCTATTTCTTATTTCTAGATCTTTGCCGGGAACATACTTACTGACACTATATGTTCAAACTTCACATGGTAGTACCTGCATTTTCTTCCACTGAAGCCTTTTAGATAAAGATCTCATACCACTAACACCACTACTTTTTAAATATAACTACGGGGTCAAGAGACTATCATTCAAGAGACTTTTAATAAGCAATTGCTATATAGCACCAGAAAGATGCTAGATAATCAAGCACACTTTTTAACTGAAGTCACCAGTAGCAGAATTTAAGAAATCTAATTATTGGGACTTCCCTGGTGGCGCAGTGGTTAAGAATCTGCCTGCCAATGCAGAGGACATGAGTTCAAGCCCTGGTCCAGGAAGATCCCACAGGCCACGGAGAAACTAACCCCATGCGCCACAACTACTGAAGCCCATGTGCCCTAGAGCCTGTGCTCTGCAACAAGAGAAGCCACCGCAATGAGAAGCCCACGCACCGCAACGAAGAGTAGCCCTCGCTCACCGCAACTAGAGAAAGCCCGCGCGCAGCAATGAAGACCCAACGCAGCCAAAAATAAATAAATAAAATAAATTTATTTTAAAAAAAGAAATCTAATTATTAAAACCTCTAAAACCCAGCTCAAATCACTAATTTGTTTCCTCAGCTCAACAAAACTACTAACATTACTTAGACACCGTTCTAGGATCTTTCTAAGAATCATGCAACTTTAAAAAGCAAGGTCAGTGAGCTTAGAGTTTTAAGAATCACAAAGTCTTTAGGGAGTCTACTTTTTACCTACTCTTATGGGGTGGTTAGAAAGTTTTCCTGTATTAGAGTCATTACAAGCACAGCACAATGACAATGACTTGTATAGCACTTGGTAAAGAACCAAACCAATATTACTTATTGATAAGGATGACATTTCATTAGATCAAAGGTGATATAATAAGGAGACGTGAGAGGGAGAGAAGCCAGCTACTTCCTTCAGACAAAGCCTCAGAGGTGAGCAATACACTTGCAGTCCTTAATTACACTGGTCTCTTCTCTGGCTTTGGATACTCTGATCTCCATAAAACACTTAAGAATCACCCTAGTTTCATCAATACCAAAAGTAGTTTACTCTGCATATGATTTATCTCACCTGCTTAATGACGCTACAGGATTTAATCTCATAAGGTAATATTCCCTGACCTTGATTTAAAAGTGGGGGAAGGTAGTATGGAGATGGAATGACACCTTTACATTCCATGACACAGCCCTCTGTGGCACTACCCAGTCATCCCTAAGTGTCACATAGTTAACTCCATCAGTCTTGGCTTCATTGTCTCTCAATGGGATAGTCAGGTGAGGTAGAAGCTTCTGCTGTATTTTCAAAATAACTTTAAGTTACTTAAGTATTTCCTTTGTCATCTGATGACCAAAAAATATACAATGGCATTTTACTCAGTTATATATATAAACTTGAAAGACTAGGGCTTCAGACCATATATATAATCAAAATCTCTTATTTTAAAATCCAAGTTTAACATTCACTAAATTTTACTAAAACCATTTCCACTGTAAATAGGAAAACACTGTTAATTAAAAAATAAATTCCTAAATCATTACTCACTTCTAGAATAAAGGCTTTTTAGAAACCTAATGATAACAATACCACTGAATGTATTTTCATTCTAAAATTCCCTTCATGATTTCCCCCTCATTTCTTAATATCTTATTTCTAAAAGAAACTTTTGTCTTCTTATCTGGGAGGATCCAAATCAAAAACACACAAAGCTGAGATGGATAGATCAGGATTAGGAGTAAGGAGGTTATTTCATCAAATTAAATTAATTCAACCAAATGTGGCTTAACCTACATAGCATTAGACACACTCCAATCTCTCTCAGAAGTTATAACCAAAAAAAAAACTTTTAAAACAGCCATTGAAGTTAGCTGGGCCTGTGAATCTTTCAGAGTAGCAGGACTGACAAGAAAAACAATAAAAACCTAAGGGTAGTTTCAGGGATGAACATTGAGCAAGCTATTGCTATTGCCTGTATACTTCCAAATGTATCATGAAGTGCTATAACCTAAAGATTGGGGAAGGGAAAAGAAATAAAGAATTGTAAAACCTTGCAACCTAGTCCCAATGAACAAAATTATGACTTTATGTGGTGAATAAATTGGCAAGAGATGAGATGGCTCTGAAGCAGTTCCTCCCACTGACTGGGTGAAGAAACCTCCCTAGCAATAGCTCACTAAAGGCTGATGTAAAACTCAATACCAGCCTCTGGTGTTCAGAGAGAGCAACACTCCTGGGTAATGGATCTTGTGATCCAACTACCACCAAAGTACCCTCTTGAGATGTAAATTAACCCCAGACAAAGAAAAACTTTATTCTGGCTATCTGCAGAAAGACATTCAGGTTTACCACAACACTGATCCAGTTCAAGAAACAATGCATGCCTAATGAATGCTGAGTACTTACAGTGAGAGAATCCCAAGTTTATATAAAAAATTATTTTTAAAAAACTTCAATGTTGTCCAATATATATGATAATATTACTGACTAACCAGTGCTGAATTGGTTTTTCAGTAGCAGAGATTGATTTGTACTGAATCAGCCACTTACTAACCTGGTCATTCTTACAATCAACATTTTCAAGATGACAGTCTAGGGTTAAGGATACAGAAATGGCCATGAAACATGAAACTCACTGGCTCATCCACAAATCAAAACTATATTTCTAACCTCACTGCACCTTTCCTAAAAATGCATAGCAACACTGATTTACTAAATGTTTCTCCCTTCTTCCTCAACTCACTCTTCCTTTTCTACCTCAGTCTATGCTGTCTCCTCAGTCTGAACTCTACCTATCCTTCAAAACTCAATTTAAATCCCATCTCATCTGTCTTCCCCGACCTCACATCACCAATGCTACCATGTCTCCCCCTCTCTGAATTCTAAACCACATTATTATCCATCCTCATTCACCTTAGCTGTTACTTTTTCCAACAAAACTGTGAGGTGCTTAAGGGCAGAAACCACATACTCCTCAGTATCACCTCCAGGACATTCAGCTGAGAGAACCTGGTATGTCTGCAGGAAGTATTCAGTTGCACTTAATAGTGTTAGGCCTCAATTTACAAATCAGGCATGACAGATAATAAATCAGTCTAAAAAGATCAACAACTTCCCCTCCATGTATCAAACTAAGGCTTAGAAAAACACCTAAAAAGTCTTTCAAATGATCCCTTTTCAAGAGCACTTTGAAGTGAGGACTTGAGATGGTAAGAAGAAAAGATATAAAAAGTTGCAGAAAGTTAGACTGTTTCCTCACTCCTAAAGGCAAACAGTGAACAGCAACTTAAAGATCAGAAGAGCTGAGGCCACACTGTTCAATAGGACATCACATTCAACATGTCACTGGTCACACACATACTGGCTGAATTCCAGACTCCTTCTCAGTAGTAAGGGAGCATTCTGGAGGCTCTGATGTCTGCTGACAAAAAAACAAGGCACCTGCTCTTCTCAGCACTGAAGTATGGCAAAAAGCACACAGACACAAACACAGCCGAATCAGCAAGCAAAACTAAAACAGCATGTAGATGACACTGCAACTATGAAGTTGGCGGTCGGGCAAAAAGAGAAGAAAAGAAAATGCTGTAAAAGCCTGAAAACGCACAACCTTTAGGTGAAAAAGACTAAAATAACTTTGGGCACTTTTCACTGGACTCCGTTTGTGTTTCCAAGAAATAAGACATACAGACACACTTTAGTAGGCTTTCTTACAGATTGTATGAGGCACTATAAACACTGAGGGAAGTTGTTAGACAGGCACCCTGTATTAAGGCTGAACACAGATACTTCTAAGGAAAAGAACAAACATAACTAGTTCTAAAGATGTGGCCAAAGGTAGGATTAACACTCACCCTGGTGGGTCTCCCTGTGGTAGCTATAACCCAACCCCAAGCAGCCTGTGCGACTGGCGTGCTGTAGCTGGCTAGCATGCTGCAGCAGCACTTTTTGTCACAGCCATAGCACTACCTCTCTAGGGGCTAACACAGTCTGGCAGATAGTGGTGAAAACCAATTTTACATCAGATGATGCGGTCCCCAGCATTCTGTCCTAGATCTTTTCTATTAAGTGAAGAGATAGAACGGGGGAGGACGGGTGGGTAAGGCAGGTGGTGCTAAAGACACTGGCAGCATGACAACTAAAATAAGCAAGTTGAAACAGTATGTTCTGCCTTCTTCCTAAAGCCATTTCCTTCAACAGTGATAGGGAGCGCAGGCAGTCTGCAAGTCATTAGTACACTGCTGTTTTCACTTTCACAAGAACGCTGGAAACCCCTGAATAGCAAAATCTCCCTCTCCATCCCAGTTACCTTCCAACCCTCTCTTTCTTTCCGTGCTTTCTTCCTCCTTTCTTCCCTAGAGACAATCGAATAAGGACAATCCTCAGCAATCCGCTATTTTGCTTCAATGAGGATGGGGGAGGGGAGGATCTGGTGAAAAGTGGAAAAGGAAATAGAGAAAGGTGAGAAGCAACAGCGGAAAGAGTATCGAGTGGGGGAAAAAGAGAGGTCATCGTGGGAAGGAGACAAGGTGAAGAAGAGTGCAAGAAAACTGAGGGGATGTCAGAAGAGAACTTGCTAAAGAAGACCAAAAAAAACAAAAAAATGGAGGGGGAGGGCCGGTCAAGAGGGGAGAGAGAGTGAGGGGCAGGTGGAGCATGCGAGCGGGAGTTACGGAGCCAGGACCGGGACGCCCGAGGTTTGGGGCCAGCGACCGGGAGGCAGCAAGTACTTGGGAGACCGATGTCAGGGGAGTCGGGGATGGGCGGCAAGCTTAAGACCTGTTCCGGGATATCGGGGCGAGGAATCCAGGCCGATGCCCGAGCGCAGAGGACACAGAGCTCTTACCGGTAGTTTGGGGCTGACCTCGCCCTTGCAAAAGTGGCAGAAAAACCGGTGCGCGGCAACCGCGGCGCCCGCGCCGGCCCCGGCCGCCGAGGCCTCCGCCATTTTTCTCTTTCGCCGCGGCCGTCCGAGAGGGCAGCCGGCCGGTCGCTCTCCAGGTCGCTACCTCCCAGCTGCTGTCGCCGCCTCTGCCGCCGCCGCCGCTGCTTCCTTAGCGCTGCCAGCCGCTCCAGAGCCAGCGCGGGTCACGTGAGTTCGCCCGGCCCACAGAGGCGGCGGCGCAGACAGCGACCCCGAGGCCCGCCTCCCAGCACCAAAGAGGTGCAGGAAGGAGAGTCCGCCAGCCGCGGCCCGCCCGCCGGCTCCTCAAACAGCCCCTCGCCGGTCCTCCAATCTCCCAGCGAGAAGAAAGAAAGAGCGTCCCCGGAAACCACCGAAACGCTGGGGTAGAGCGGCACATGTTTTGCCTCTTTGCCGGTCCTCCTTGGTGACCGTGCTCCTGCGCGAAAGGACCTTGGGCTCCCCCTCTGCCCGGGCGGCTAGCGGGAGCTATACGAAGCTGCAGTGGGGAAGTCGGCGGCGTTACGTGGCATTGACCCAGAGGTTAGTGGAAAATGCGGTCTGAACGAGGTGGCCCTGTCTCTGGACCCAGGGACCCAGTCCGGGACAGGAACCTGCGGTAAAGAAGTGAAGAGCCAGGAGCCGGACTCCTTGGAAATACTTTCCGGGGATGGCAGAGGGTCTGGGGATGCTTCCCCAAAGACCTGTGGATGGGGATAGTGAGACTGAAAGGCAGAGTCTTGGCTTCTGAGGAATTGGGAGAAATAAGTGAACAAACCAGTGTTTGATAGCACTTGTGATAATAAGGAAGTGATTATACAGTGGACTATGTCTGTTTCTCTTTGTGTATACTTTGTCAAGGAATAGAAATTTCAGAATTAAATACTGCCCTGCCAACAACATACTTCATCCCCTATTTGAAACACCTTGTTGAGAAGCTCTCATTTACCTCTTATTTTGCAAAGTTGTCATTGCCTGTTCAGTCCCAATAGTCTGTGAATAGTGGTCTTAATTCTTCCAAACAATGAAGTATAGAATCTGAGGTCTGTGACAGATCGCAAAACCATCTACATCCGATCTTTAAAGTAAACTAGAATCACACATGATCCCATAAAGATAAACTTGATATTTAGTCTTCCAGTCTTTTTTTTCATGCATACATGTGAGGCTATTTCCACAGTAATTGAACTTTCCTCTACATTTTGCTTTGTAATGAACAATTTTCTACACTAATACATATTATACTTTATTGTGAATGTTGGCATAGTATTCCATTATATGAGTATACCATAATTTATTGAAATAATCACTTATGAGGTTGTTTCCAGAATATCAGTATTCTAAAGTGACATGTTTTTATTATTCCCTTGGAACAGAATATCCAAAACAAAAGTATTAGGTCAAAGATATGCAAGATTTTAAGGCTTTTGATATATCTGCTGTCAAATTGCTCTCCAGAAAGTACATGAATTTACACTCAGCAGCTCTACTCCCAACATAAAAGAAAAACTTCCCATCATACCATCTTTTTCTTTTTTTCCTAGCTCTGAGACTCCTCAGCACAATGACTCAAGCAGAAATTAAACTGTGTTCTTTGTTGCTGCAAGAGCATTTTGGAGAGATCGTAGAAAAAATTGGAGTCCACCTAATCAGAACTGGCAGCCAGCCACTAAGAGTTATTGCCCATGACACAGGAACATCGTTGGATCAGGTATGTTTGGATCACAGTAATTTGCTTCCATTTCATTAATTTCTTTAACCTACCTTTGAATATTGTTACTCCCCACCCCACAAAATGGAAAAGAAAGCAAAGTCTGTGCTAGGATCAGAATAGTGTTATTTGGGAGGGGAAAGATGATGAGACATAGTGCCCAGGGTTCTGCTTCTCAAAGTGGCTCATCGTGGCTTCTGAGGCAAATCTTGCTCCTCCTCTGCCGTATGCCATACTTCATTTATTCATGAGTCTATTAATTTCAGTACTGTGTTTAAGGAATAAGAATAATAGAGGGGAAAAAAAAAAGAATAATAGAGGGAATGGGACTTCCCTGGTGGTGCAGTGGTTAAGAATCTGCCTGCTAATGCTGGGGACATGGGTTCGAGCCCTGGTCCGGGAAGATCCCACATGCCGCGGAGCAACGAAGCCTGTGCGCCACAACTACTGAGCCTGTGCTCTAGTCCCCGCGAGCCACAACTGCTGAGCCCGCGTGCCGCAACCACCGAAGCCCATGAGCCTAAAGCCCGCACCCCGCAACTAAAGAAGCCACCACAATGAGAAGCCCACACACCACAACGAAGAGTAGCCCCCACTCACCGCAACTAGAGAATGCCCACGTGCAGCAGGAAGACCCAAATGCAGCCAAAAATTAATTAAGTAATTAATTAAAAAAAAAGAATAACAGAGGGGAAGTAAATTGTACTTTGAAAGATAAAGATCAGAGGAAATATGAGCATCATAGCAAGGACTCTTCCTGATTTCTTTCGTTGACATTCGCTTCTTATTAGCTATTCCAATGGAGAGAGGGAAGACACACAGAGATTCTAGCCATCTCCTGATGTTTAGGAAACTGTTGGACAAAAATTGCCAGCAGTAATGAGCTGCATCTTCAGATTTTTCTTCTCTTTCTTCTGTGTTTTCTCTAGGTAAAAAAAGCCCTTTGTGTCCTCATCCAGCATAACCTGGTGATATATCAGGTGCACAAACGTGGTGTGGTAGAGTATGAAGCCCAGTGCAGCCGGGTGTTGCGAATGCTTAGGTATCCCCGGTACATCTATACTGCCAAAACGCTGTACAGTGACACTGGTGAGCTGATTGTTGAGGAGCTCCTGTTGAATGGCAAGATGGCAATGTCAGCTGTCGTGAAGAAAGTAGCAGATCGGCTCACAGAGACTATGGAGGGTCAGTACTGTATCCACAGCTGTTAGCAAAAGCATAGATTGGCTGGCTGCAGGAGAGGACCCTTAGCTATCTGAGGCCATCTCACTTGCCTCTTTCCTCCTGTCATACAGATGGCAAGACCATGGACTATGCTGAGGTCTCAAACACATTTGTGCGACTAGCAGACACACACTTCGTGCAGCGTTGCCCCTTGGTGCCTGCCACTGAGAATTCAGACCCTGGGCCACCGCCACCTGCCCCCACTCTTGTCATCAGTGAAAAGGACATGTACCTGGTTCCTAAACTGAGCTTGATAGGTAAGGAATTTTGGCCCCTATATCTGTGATTTGACCTAATTGTAGATTCTTCCTTAATGATTGTTAAATGAATGACTCAATCAATTAAGCAGTTCCCAAGGATTTACTCTATGCCAGATACTGTGGTATAAAGAGATGAAAAAACCATTATGGTCCCTGCCCGTATGGGGCTTAAGTCTAGTATAGGAGGCTTACAATAATCAAATAGCCTGATGGATATATAACTAACAAACTGCGATAAGTACTATGAAGGTAAAATATGGAATGTTATGAAAATATATAACAGGGGACCAGATTTACCCGGGGACTTGGGCACATGCTTCTTGGAGAAAGTGGCATTTAAACTAAGATTTGAAGCAGAAGTAGGAGCCAACCAGTGAAGTAAGGTATGAAGGGGTACAGAAGATAAGCATTTTTGGCAAAAGGAATAGTATGTAGTGAGGAAAAAAATAGGAATTTGAGAAAGTAAAAGAAGATCAGTATAGTTAAAGTACAGTGAGGAAAGGAAAGAGAGCCATAAGTTAAGGTTAGGGGCTAGATCATGCAAGACCTCGTAAAGCACCTGTTCTTTATCCTAAGAGCAAAGGAAAACTACTAAAGGATTTTAAAGGAAGTAACATGATCTGATTTGCATTTTTTAAATATGTTTCTGTCTGTAGAAAGGATGGGGCAATTTTTCACAAACCAGTGAAAAATTAGACATAGGAAGGGTGAGGAAGACAGAAATCAAGAATGACATCTGTGTGTCTGGCTTGAGTATGTGGGAGGATGATGGTACCGTTCACTGTGAAAGGAAGCATTGGAGCAGGAGCAGTTTGAGGGAGAAAGACTATGAATTTCTTTTTGAACTTGTTGAGTTTCAGATGACTTCATCATTAACTTGAATTTCTTGTAGTTCCTGAGTCTCCTCAACATCTCTAACCTAGAGGTAGCTACAGATGTCTTTGGGTTAGAGACACCTGCTTTCACCTTCGGTCATTTCCTGTTATCATATGAGGTGTAGCCTAACTGTGTAACTGTTTTGTTTGGCAGGGAAAGGTAAAAGGAGGAGATCATCTGACGAAGATGCAACTGGGGAGCCCAAGGCCAAGAGACCAAAACATACCACAGATAACAAAGAGGTAATGAGGCTTCTTGGTTAGGAGTCCTCACCCTGAGGCAAGCCAGAAAGAGCACTAAGATGACAAGCCCCAAAAGAGCTTAAACGTTCTTGGATCGAGAAGTAGTAGGATTACGAACTTCATTAAATATTGGCCAGGGATGGACTAACAAAGAGTGAACTCTGTTGCTGTGTCCCTTCTGAGGCTTAACTTACTTCAGTCATTGGACAGAGGTAATAGATTAGGCAGAAAAAGCGCCTAGAAAAGTTTAAATTGGTCAGTATGACTGGACCATAGAGACCCATGGGGATGAGTGGTGATAAATGAGTTTAGAAAGATACATATAGGCCTGAGCTCTTATATTCAAATGCCTTCTCAGCATCCCTGTAAAAACATCTGATAAGCATCTCAAAAGTAGTATGGCTAAAACAGAGTAATTGATTTCCTGCTCCCAGATATCTACTCCCTCCTAAGCTTTCCTCATCTTAGTTAGGGACACCACCAAGGCCAACCACCCAGGACACCATTTGCTTAGGCCAAAGTCCTAGGAGCCATCTGATCTCACAGTAAAACCTGTCAACCCAATTTCTAAAAATAATTGAAATCCAACTATTTCTTATCGTTTCCACTGCCATCACCCTAGTCCAAACCGTTATCACTGTAGTCAAGACTTTGCCAACACTCTCCTAAGTGGTCTCCCTGCCTGCATTCATACCTACTTAAGAGCCAAAATAACTTTCTAAATTGTTCTTTTTAAAAATTCCCAACACATCACTGATTTTTGACTCCTTTAATAGCTTCCCATTACTCTTAGAAGAAATCCAGTTCTTTTTTTTTTTTTTTTTTTTTTTTGCGGTACGCGGGCCTCTCACTGCTGTGGCCCCTCCCGTTGCGGAGCACAGGCTCCGGACGCGCAGGCTCAGCGGCCATGGCTCACGGGCCCAGCCGCTCCGTGGCATGTGGGATCTTCCCGGACTGGGGCACGAACCCGTGTCCCCTGCATTGGCAGGCGGACTCTCAACCACTGCGCCACCAGGGAAGCCCGAAATCCAGTTCTTTACTATGGATTATGAAGCCTTACATGAGCTGGGTCTTTTTTTTTTTTTTTTTAATGAATTTATTTATTTATTTTTGGCCGTGTTGGATCTTCGTTTCTGTGCGAGGGCTTTCTCTAGTTGCGGTGAGCGGGGGCCACTCTTCATTGCGGTGCGCGGGCCTCTCACTGTCGCGGCCTTCTCTTGTTGCGGAGCACCGGCTCCAGACACGCAGGCTCAGTAGCAGTGGTGCGCGGGCTTAGTTGCTCCGTGGCATGTGGGATTTTCCCAGACCAGGGCTCGAACCCGTGTCCCCTGCATTGGCAGGCAGATTCTCAACCACTGCACCACCAAGGAAGCCTGAGCTGGGTCTTTACATGATCTGCTGGAGACAAGGCTCTCCAACCTCAGCTCTTCCTACTCTGTCATTCACTATGTTCCAGCTTCTATCATTTTTTCCATCCTTCAAATGTATCATACTCTTTCTAGTCTTCAGGCTTTTGCCTTTAGGATTTCTTCTGCTTCAAATACTTTTCCCTCAGATGTTCATGTAGTTGCCTCTTTTTCATCATTCCAATCTCAGTTCAAATGCTACTTTCTTAGAGCTCAAGCACCATTGCCCACCCTCTACTCCAGTCTCTACCACATTTTCACATTTCATCTTCACAGCATTTATAAGTAGCTGAAATTACTTATTATTTGTACAAGTGTTTGTCTCTGTACTCCTAATAGTCTATAAACTCTTCAAGGAGAGTATCTTGTCCCTGGCACCTGGAATACTCGCAAGACATCAATAAATATTTCTTGATTGACTAAGAAGTTTGGACTTCAACCTGAAGACAATGGGGAGCCATTGATGAATTTTAGGCAGGTGAATGAAGTGGCTAGATTTACATTTTAGAAATATTACTATAGTACAGTGGTTTATAACTTGTACAACTCCATGGATGCGTTTCAGAGAGTCCACCTGTACTATGTGCATTTTTCTATAGAGCACTCCATAGCTTTCTTCAGGGGAACTGTGAGCCCAAGAGGTAAAAAGAAGCACTGCTCTATGAGAAATGGGGAGAACGATGCAAAAGGAACAAGATTAAATGCAGAAAACCCAGTTGCCCTTTTTTATAGTGTCCACTGTATGAAAAAGAAAAATGAAAAACAGTTAGGAGGCTACTGTAGTAACCAGGTGAGTCAAGATTAGAGCCTGAAATAAGGTAATGACAGTCAGGATAAAGAAAAGTAGACTTCTGATTAATATAAAGAATAGATGGGGGGCTTCCCTGGTGGCGCAGTGGTTAAGAATCCACCTGCCAATGCAGGGGACATGGGTTCAAGCCCTGGTCCTGGAAGATCCCACATGCCACGGAGCAAATAAGCCCATGCACCACAACTACTGAGCCTGCACTCTAGAGCCTGCGAGCCACAACTACTGAAGCCCACGCGCTTAGAGCCCGTGCTCTGCAACGAGAGAAGCCACCGCAATGAGAAGCCCACGCACTGAACAAAGAGTAGCCCCCACTCGCCGCAACTAGAGAAAGCCCACTTGCAGCAATGAAGACCCCACACAGCCAAAAATAAATAAATAAAATAAATTTAAAAAAAAAGAATAGATAGAACTGGGTAATTGGATAGTAGATGAGGGAGAGCAAGGGGTTAGGGATGATATTCAAGTTTCTAGCTTAAAAAACTGGGTTGGTTGTAGTGTAGTTAGCTGAAAACTTAAAAGAAAAGTTTTAAGTCACAGGTGGAAGTAGGCAGTTGAGTCTATGCACCTGGAACTTAATAGAGAGTTCTAGAATTAAAATAGACTTGGAACAGTTGAAACCTTGAGAGCAGATTAAATCACCTAAGTAGAATATGTAGAGTGAAAAGAAAAGAGGGCTGTGGACAGAACCCTGGGGAACACCAGTATTTATAGATGGGATCTGGAAAAGGAATCTGTGGGGACTGAGGAAGGGTAGCCAGAGTGGTTAGAAGGAGCACCAAGAAAGAATGGTGTCATAAAGTCTAAGGGGCCACATAGAGTTAAGGAGAAAATGTCCAACCATGTCATATGCTTTAGAAAGATCAAATAAGATTGGAACTGGACAGTATTCTTTGAACTTAGCGACAGGTTCCTCAGGAACTTTGGCATTTCAGTGTAACGGTGGAAATGGGTTGAGTAAATCTGTGGATGGGGATACAGCTGGGATGACCAACTCTTTGAGAAGCTCAAATTTTTTTTAAATAAAGAAATGTGGTGGGGATGTGTGCACCACGCTGAATGAGTTCTGACCTAATGGCTTCTATTTGCTCTCTGAAATAAGAAGCAAGGTCATCTGCTGAGAGAGAAGGGAGGGGCAAATGGGAGATTTTGAGAATACTGGTAAAGAGTTAAACTAGACAAAGATTCGAGGTAAGCAAAGAGAATCTGTTTGAAGTTGGGGGTTGTGAATTTGTCATTGTGGAGGCACTAAATCCACATGGTTGAATGGTTTTTTCCTCCAACCAATTTAGTTGCTACTATATAGGAAAAGAAACGGTGAACAGTTAAATCCAAGCTTCTCACTAGAAAATGCTTCCTTGTATCTAAATGTTTCTAATCTTTTTCTCCTCCTCAGCCCATTCCAGATGATGGGATTTATTGGCAGGCCAACCTTGACAGATTCCACCAGCACTTCCGTGACCAAGGCATTGTCAGTGCAGTTGCCAACAGGATGGACCAGGTGATATCTAAGTGGGTGGGACAGTGGCTATCAGGAATATTCACTTATTTGCAGATGTGGCCATTGGCATATAGCCAGAGCCAGCACAGCAGAGTGAATTCTGATTTCCAGTTCACTTTTCAAACCCAGACAAGCAGCGAGATCGTGCGGACCATGCTCCGGATGAGTGAGATTACCACTTCCTCTAGTGCCCCCTTCACCCAGCCATTGTCTTCCAACGAGGTGAGCTTCATGTTCTTGTACTAGTTTTCTGACAGGCTCTTGGATATAATAATTATTATACATAGAGCCTGCGATTAGGTTGAGGTCTGAACCTTGAAAGGAAGGGTTTTTGCTATTTGAGGAGGGACGGGGATTATTCTCAGGTGGTAGGTACTGAAATATTTGGTCTCTTGGGAATTCAACCTTTAAAAACCTAAACCATTACCTTAGTCAAAGTATAAGTAATTCTTTTTTTTATTTTTAATTTATTTTATTGAAGTATAGTTGATTTACAATGTTGTGTTAATTTCTGCTGTATAGCAAAGTAATTCAGTTATACATATATACATTCTTTTCCATATTCTTTTCCATTATGGTTTATCACAGGATATTGAATATAGTTCCATGTGCTATACAGTAGGACCTTGTTGTTTATCCATTCTATATATAATAGTTTACATCTGCTAATCCCAAAATCCCAATCCATTCTTCCCCCACCCACCTCCCCCTTGGCAACCACAAGTGTGTTCTCTATGTCTATGAGTCTGTTTCTATTTTGTAGATAAGTTCATTTGTGTCATATTTTAGATTCCACATAGAAGTGATACTGTATGTTATTTGTCTTTCTGACTTCATTTAGTATGATAATCTCAAGGTCCATCCATGGCTGAGTAGTATTTTAGTGTGTGTGTGTGTGTGTGTGTGTGTGTGTGTGTGTGTGTGTGTGTGTGTGTAGTATAAGTTATTCTTAATTGTTCCAAGAATCCACTGTTTGGAATCTGAGCCTTAGTACTCAGGACATTATATGGCCCCTTATATTTGTTTTTTTCAATATATTTTGTATATTTTAAATTTGTTTTAAATGCTTTGTTCATTGTTTTGTTTATTGAAACTTTAATATTTAATATTTCAAATGTTTTATTTGTAATTATACTAATATTTATCCACATTAAATATAGTTATATTATTTAAAATTTTTTTAACTTACTATATAACAAAATTTAAATACAAGTTTTTTTCTGATGACAAAAGTAATTACATGACCTGTATTCAAACAGCATAGAAATGTATAATTTTTTTAAACTTGTAGTTCCCCAAACTTTCAGGAATGCCAGGCATGTTCTATATCTTGCAGATGGTAGTTATGTGGGTATATACAATTGTCAATACTCATCAAACTGTACCCTTAAAATCTGTGCTTCTTGTATGTAACATACCCCAGTTTAAATAAATATATAGTTTTGCATAATCCCAGCCCCAGAGATCCTTGTCAGTAGTTTGGTACATATCTTTATTCAGACTTTTTGTTTTGTTTTTTTTTGTTTTTTGTTTTTTTTTGCGGTACACGGGCCTCTAACTGTTGTGGCCTCTCCCATTGCGGAGCACAGGCTCCGGACGCGCAGGCTCAGCGGCCATGGCTCACGGGCCCAGCCCCTCCGCGGCATGTGGGATCTTCCCAGACCGGGGCACGAACCCGTGTCCCCTGCATCGGCAGGCGGACTCTCAATCACTGCGCCACCAGGGAAGCCCCCAGACTTTTTTATATGTATAGTCTCACATAAATGTAGATATTTATTTATTTATTTATTTATTTATGGCTGTGTTGGGTCTTCGTTTCTGTGCGAGGGCTTTCTCCAGTTGTGGCAAGCGGGGGCCACTCTTCATCGCGGTGCGCGGGCCTCTCACTATCTCGGCCTCTCTTGCGGAGTACAGGCTCCAGACACGCAGGCTCAGTAGTTGTGGCTCACAGGCCCAGTTGTTCCGCAGCACGTGGGATCTTCCCAGACCAGGGCTCAAACCCGTGTCCCCTGCATTGGCAGGCAGATTCTCAACCACTGCGCCACCAGGGAAGCCCTGTATTTTTTAACAACAAAAAAATATGGGGTTATACTCTATGTACTGTTATAAACTAGCTTCTTTCATATGACAGTATATGTAAACTTTCTTTTCATGTCAGTATTTTTAGATCTGCCTCATTCTTTATAATGGCCGTATCATATTCCACTTAATGGCCATGATGTACTTTATTTTAATGAATTCCTTATTACTGGACGTGCGAATTGTTTCTAGTTTTTTATTCTTACCAACAATGCTGCTGTGCTTTTGGACATTGTTATACTTGTGATATCTAAAATTAGAACATCTTTATTTCAGCAATGTCAGCAGTTACAAGTTCCCAGACCCATTTTCACTGTATCTTTTGCTCCACAGATCTTCAGATCCCTACCTGTTGGCTATAACATCTCTAAGCAAGTTCTTGATCAGTATCTCACTCTGCTGGCAGATGATCCAGTAAGTCTTTTCTTTCTTTTTTCTGCTGTATTTACTATTAATTTTTGCCTGCTATCAGTCTTCTGTAGCCTCATTCTCTACCTAGCCAGCTCAGACAATTTCTCTACCATCATCTGATAGGAGGGCTTCCTGCTGCAGACTCTTGGCCAGATTTGCTCTTTTGGAAACAGGATCACTGGATTTTCCATTCAAATAACACAAGCTCTCTTTTTTTTTTTTTTTTTCTCCTTTTTTTTAATAGCTTGAGTTTGTTGGAAAGTCTGGCGACAGTGGTGGAGGAATGTATGTCATCAGTATCCTTATGGGTGGTTATTTCCTTACAGTCAGGCAGCGTGAACCATGAAACAGAATGGTGACTTAGAAAAGATTTGATGATATTTAGTATACTAAGTAAGTTAGAAAATTGAACTAAAACATTGATGATAAAGAAGTGAAAGGGACTTTTAACGAACCAAACTTTAGTTAAGCAAAACTCTGACTTAAGCACCTTAGTTAATTAAGGTTTCGAAATACTTACATACCATAAGTGAGACTAGTGTGAAAAACAAAATAGTATTTAAGTTTTAAATTAAAGACTCAGGGATAAAACTAAGATCACAATGACCAGGCCAAAACATTACGGAGTAACCTTAACCCTCTACATAAAGACCTACATAAGGCTCTAGGATCTCTAGCCACAGCCACTCTGGAGTCGGTCATACAAGAGAGGTAAGGGGGTCACCCTGATTGGGTTGGGGGTCAGATACTTCCTTTCCACACCCCATTTGAACAAGTGACTTGGTCATTATGTCAGTAACCAATATAGACGTACCTTGGCACATCCTGCCCCATTTTCCACTGGACTGCTGTGGATCCCACCTACTACAGCTCTTTACCCTAAATACCCTGTTGCTTCATTCCCAGTGAGGCCAATGAACCATCCTTCCTAAAGCCTTTAATTACAAATGCAGGAACTGAGGCATTCAGGTGAGTCAGCAGTTGGTGACTCTTATGATTAGCAGTATTGTCATCAGTCTGTGGAGTTATGAAGGAATTCTCTGATTGCTGTTCCTCTCTGGTCCTGTCTCCACACATGGAAACTGAACAAGCACCGTCTGTGACTAAGAGCTAAAGCTAATCTACGTCGGCATGCCATTTGCTTTCTTTATTCCTTTACAGATTTGGGTCTCGCTGTGCCAGAATATTCCGTTTAGTTTTACAAAAGAAACACCTGGAGCAGAAACAGGTAGAAGACTTTGCAATGATTCCAGCAAAGGAGGCAAAGGATATGCTTTATAAAATGCTCTCAGAAAATTTCATATCACTCCAGGTAACAGTAATCACCAACCAACAGAGCTGACCTAGGATGAGAGGAACTCCTGAAGCAAACATTCTGAACCCCAAACAAACTGTATCTAGCTCTGAGACAGAAAAAAAAAAAGATTAACAAAGACATAGCAAGCACTTGAAAGATAACTGTGGAGCTTTAACCGGCCTAGTAAAAAAGAGGCATAGCCAAGAAATTACCCCAGAATCACCCTCCCTTTTTTCTTTAACTCCTAGTCCGTGTGATTTGTCCTTTCCTCGAGCCTTAAGTTTATTGTAGATTAACTCTATCGGGTCATCATTACATGCAGAGCCATGTAGTATACCCTACGAGGAAACAGATAGAATGGATTTTGGAGTCAGAATCACAGCTCTGCCTCTTACCCAGTTACACTGAGCAAATTACCTACCATCTTTTTTCCTGTCTACAAAATGGTGATGGATGGTGGTAACAGAGACAATATGGCTTGTTATAAGATCAGATACAATCTACCTGGCACATAAGAGTTGCTTAGTAAATGTTAAGTGCCTTCTCTTTCTTCTCCACTCAGGATGTTGACAGTCAAATGGAAAAAAACAGGGCAGCCCAACCCTCCATGTGGCTGATTGTACCATAAACACAGATGCTGTATGACTGGGGAAGAGTGAAAGTATAAGTGAAAGAGAGGGCTGAGTAGCTCCAGACGGGACAGGTGTTTACTTTGCCATTTCTGAAGAAAACTATAAAGTCTTATTTTTCTTTCTATGGACAAATAGGAAATTCCCAAAACACCAGACCATGCGCCATCCAGGACCTTCTATTTATATACTGTGAACATCCTGTCAGCTGCCCGAATGTTGCTGCACAGATGCTACAAGGTAACTCCTCCCCAGTCCATCCACAGAGATGTCTCACCCTCATGCCTCCTTTAGCCATTTTGCCTGAGCTGCGTAAATAGAACTGTGTGCATTTCTTGTCTTCTCTCCCCTCAGAGTGTAGCCAACTTGATAGAAAGGAGGCAATTTGAAACCAAAGAAAACAAGTGAGTAACATTTTCAGTTGAGTAATTACATTTTACAAGGCCAAAAGGCTTATGGGGAAATTTCCTATAGAAGTGGAAACCAACAGAGACAATAACCAGTCTGGTTGCACTGAATTATTGGCTTAGGTTGGCATAAAGATGCATTAGTATACACTTTTCTTGTATGTCCCCAGTGAAATAATTTTGCAGATTAAATTTATGAGCAACGTATAAACTGGCACCAAACTTTAAGTACAAATGAGAGGCAGCAAGAGTTTCAGGAGTGAAGTCACATTTCTAATTAAGCTTGTAGAAAATGTCCTTCCTTAGAGAGTGACATTATCCACTTTGACCAGGAACATGGTAAAAGGGGGAGCTATGCCCCAGGGCTATGGGATAAAAGAATCTCCAAGGCTAGAGGACATGCCTCAGAGTTGCCTTTGTCTGACAGGCGTCTACTGGAAAAGTCTCAGAGGGTAGAAGCCATCATTGCATCTATGCAGGCTACAGGTGCAGAGGAGGCACAGCTACAAGAAATAGAGGAGATGATCACAGCCCCTGAACGCCAGCAGCTAGAGACCCTGAAACGTAATGTCAACAAGTAAGCATCATAAACTTCAAACGTATGTTTCAAAATACCTTGCAGACAAATCCATCTTGATATCCTGCTACCCCTCCAACTTAAGGTGAGGAAACCGAAACTCACTCTCTTCTTCCCCACCTCAATTAACAGAATTTAATCCACCTATTTCCCTAAGCTAAAAACTCTGAAGACATGTTCAGCTTCTCCTCGCTCACCAGCCGCTCCCCCCGCCACACACACACACTCTCTCATTCACCAAAGCTGCTGATTTTACTTCAGTGTGTCCCAAATCTGGCCTTTCATCTTGCTTCCCATGCAGGCCCTCCTCACCTCTTTGCCAGACCTTTGCAAATCACCTCCTGCTTCAAACCATTTCTTATAATGCTTTCACAGTTAGTATCTTTAAAGTGATTGACAATATCACTCTTCTGCTTTAAATGCTATATTGACTCCTCGTTTACAGTATAAAGACCAGACTCGTTGGCATAACATATAAGGCCTTTCACAGTCTCATAACAGCCTATCTCTTCATCCTCATTTCCTTTCACTGCTCACCGTTGACCTTCATAGGGATTTTGCTTTGAATCTGTAGATCACTCTGTGGAGTATTGCTTTCTTAATGATACTAAATCTTCCAACTCATGAACATGGAAGGTCTTTCCATTTACTTAGATCTTCCTTTGTCTCTTTCAATGAGTTTTGTCGTTTTTGGTATTCGTCTTGTACTTTTTTGTTAGATTTATTCCTAAACAATTGTTTTAGTGTTTTCTTAAATTTCATTTTTGAATTGTTCATTGCCAGTGTATGAAATAGAATTGATTTTTGTGTTTTGATTTTATATCCTATAATTTTGCTAAATTCATTTATTAGCTGTGGTAGGTTTTTTTGTGGATCCTTTGAGCTTTTTCTGTATATAAGATCATGTCATCTGTGAATTAGAAATAGCTTTACTTCTTCCTTTTCAATCTGGACGCCTTTTATTTGTTTTTCTTGTCTAATTTCCAGACTACAACTTCCAGTAAAATGTTGAATGGAAGTAAAAGCAGACATCTTGTCTTGTTCCTGATCACAGGAGGAAAGCTTTGTCTTTCACCACGAAGTATGATGCTAGGTGTGGGTTTTTCCTAGATGGCTTTTATCAGGTTGATGAAGTGTTCCCTTCTATTCCTAATCACTTTAAGCCTTAGCCACTCTCCGCTTCTATTTTAAAACACACTAGGTCCTTTTACACCTGTGCCTTTAACATGTGCTGTCTTCCTCCTCATTGCAAGTTAGAATGTAACTTCTCCTGGGACAGAGGCCTTATCTTTTGAATCCTCAGCAATTTCCACAGTACCTGGCACATAAGAGATGCTCAGTAAGTGGGAGGAATGATCTGTTGGTTCTCTTGCTTTCCGCCCAGTACTTTCAGGAGTAACCCAGCAATTCTCCATGACCACACACACTCCAGCCTCTAATCTTAAATATGCTAATGAATGTTCAGTGTGGGCAAATGCTTTCACTTTTTCACTCAGGTTGGATGCCTGTGAGATCCAGGTGGATGAAACCATCTTCCTGCTGGAGTCATACATCGAGAGCACCGTGAAGAGACAATGACCCAGAAGAAGAGTCTTCCTCAGAAGATCTGAGGGGATTGGAAGGAAGAATAAAGGAGGTGCCTAGATGCATTCTTTGCAGTAGGATAAGTTCCAGATTCTTGTACTGAAACCCTCTCTCTATCCCTACCACCCAGAATACACCAGAAAGAGTTTGACATATTTTTTTAAGTTTGCTGATCCTGTTTTAGAATCATCACTATATTCTACCCTCATCAAATCTTGGCAGGGGAAAGAACCTTAAATCAACTAGATTAATCATCTATCACATGCATCATTTCCCACCAAGAAGTCAGCTACGGCTGTGTTTGAACATCCCTGACAGTGAGAAAAACTTCTCCCAAAGCTGTTCGTTCCATTTTCAAAAGGCTACACCTGTTCTTTACTTTGTTAAACTGTAATCTTAAACACACACACACACACACACACACACACAAACACACACAATGCAGGGAATGTGAAAGACTACCACAGAGGGGGGATAAAAGCTATTTTCAGGGCTAGCAGGTGGATTGGCCCAAGCAGTCACACTAGAATCTATGGATAAAAGTTACATTTGCCAGCTCCGGGCTTCTAACACGTCTGAAATTATCTATGTGAAACACTTAGCACAATGCCTGGCATGTGATAAGCACTCAATAAATCACTGCCTTCCTCTTCACCATGGTTCCTAAAAACTGGCAATTCTAACTTCTCTCTCCTAGTACCATGGCCAGATGACTAATCTAGTTGACATAATTTGTCCCAGCAGCTTCAGTTTCATTTAAAGCAGGTGTTGTTTTATAATCTCTTCAGTTTCCTCTTACCAGTGTTAGTTCTAATTCATTAAACATTTGAATGCCAATTAATTGCCAGCCACTATACTAGGTATAATATACAAAGATAAATACAATACCATCTCTGCCTTCAAGGCACTTACCATCATTTACTGAGCACCAGTTATGTGCCCGGTATGTCCCCAGGCCTTGGGGATGCAAAGATGAATAGCCTTGAGCATACAGCCTAGTGGAGGGAGACAGATAAGTACAAGGAAGTGTTGGGGGGGGGGGCTATAGTGGGAAAGTATCATACAGAGGCAAAGGGGAAAAGGGTCAGGCAGGAAAGGGAGCATAGAGAAGGTGACACAATCCGTATTTTGAAAGATGGGGATTTGCCAGGTGGAAGGGAAAAAGGATCCCAGAGGGAAGCAGAGCCTGTTTCTTGGGGGAACAGGGAATAACATGTGACTGAAAAACAGGGCATATGTCCTGCCAGAATTGACAGGCAGGGGCAAGGACTGGTGGGTGTGTAGCAAGGATGCTGTGTTAAGTAGCTTATCTTATCCTGAGAGCAGTGGGAAGCAAAGTGAGCAGATCTGTATTAGAAAGATCACTCTGGCCGCACTGTAGAGAATGAATTGGTGGAGGCAGGACTATTTAAAGACTCGTAATAGTATCTCAGGCAGAATATGAGGAAGGCTTGAACTGGGCAATGGTGGCTGGAGATTAAGACATGGATTTGAGAAAGTTTAAGGAAGTAGAATCTGCTGCACTTGGTTGCCATTTGAGTGAAAAGAAAGGGAAGGTGGGACTTCCCTGGTGTTCAGTTGTTAAGAATCCGCCTTCCGATGCAGGGGACTCCCGGCTCCATCCCTGGTTGGGGAACTAAGATCCCACATGCTGGGGCAACTAGGCCCCTGGCGCTCTGGAGCCTGCATGCCACAACTATAGAGAAGCCTGCATGTCACAACTATAGAGAAGCCCACAGGCGGCAACAAAAGATCCCACATGCTGCAACTAAGACCCCACACAACCATAAATAAATTAAACGAGAAAAAAAAAAAAGGGAAGGTGTCAAAAATGTTTCTTGGGTGTCTGGCTAAGAGACAGATGTAATTCACTAATTGGAGGTGTTACCTGCTATACCAGATAGGTGTGCAGAGTGCCATGGAGGGGTGCTTATCGTTCCGCCCATGGCTGGTGGGAGATGACACGTGAATCCAGAAATCATTCCGTCTGGGGATCATTTTCCTAAACAGAAGATGGGAGGAAAAGAGGAGCTGAGGATTTAGAGTTGTTCCCCTTTGTCATTTACCTATCACACCCCTGGTTCATCCCCAAGTGTCTTGCCTAAATTTCCCGGGGGAAGTCCCGGAAGCCGGGCTTCCTTCCCACCCGGCGGAAGGCTCCGAGGGGAAGCCCGCTGGGCCACTAGAGGGCGCGGAGTGGGCCGCAGAGACCCCAGAGCCGCGTTATGGCGGCGGCGAGGGTGCTTCTCCTGTCCGGACGGCCGGAGTCGGTGAGCTTCGCGCAGAGCGTGTGTGGCCTCCTGGGCGCCGGGCCGGGGCTCGGGCCGTGGCCCACGTACTGCGGCCTCAAGCGGGGAGAACTCGTCCTCTCGGACAGGCCGTTCCCAGGCGCCTCCGCCAGGCTTCCGCTCCAGGTCCGGAGACGGGGGCGCACGGGGCGGGGGCGGGGGGTGAAGGGCCGAAGGTAGGGACTGGGATCGGGTGGGGGCTGGAGGCGAGAGGCCTGGGGGCCAGTCGCCTGCCGTGGCCTCTTTCCCCATCGGGGTGTCGCCCAGTTTTTGAAAGCCACGCCTCGCTTCTGAGATATTAACCCCAGCGGCTCCCTCCCCCCAGCGACCCCCTTTCTGCCCTTTTTCGGCCCTGGATCAGCAGCCCAGGGCTCCTGGGGCCGAGCTGCCCACGAATCCAGGTGTGGATCTGGCTGTGGCGGTCGTTCTGCAGTCCAGCGATCAGACTGTCTTGCTGACCCGAAGGACACAAACTCTCAACGTTTCCCCCAACCTCTGGGTACCCCCAGGTGAGCGGTCTGAGGGCAAGGCCCTAAGTCCAGGAAAGAAATCTGCCCTTTACCCAACAGTGCTATTCCCAGTCTCAGAATGACAGAGAAGTAGGCCCAGAAATGTGGTATCAACAGGTCCCATAATCACAAGGGGCTACAACTGCATCTGTGCCCACTGGAGGAGGGGGCGGTGTAAACAGTGAGTGAGTGTCCCTGACCAGGAACACCACCATTCACCTGCTGGTCCCACTGTTGTTGCAGGTGGGCACGTGGAGCCTGATGAAGAGGTAGCCAATCCACTGACCCAACCTGCACCCCGCCCTGAAGGAGGGACCACCTTGGGTGTGGGCTGAGGGAAGGGGAAACACAGGACTTGGAGGAGTCAGGCGGTGGCCTCTCTGACCTCTTGCCCCCTCACTCCCAGCTGCTGGACGGAGGACTTCGAGAGCTTTGGGAGGAGAGTGGACTACAGCTGCCCCAGGGCCAGTTCTCTGGGGTCCCTCTGGGGTTATGGGAGGTGAGACAGGGACCTGGGAGCCCTTAACAGCTTCTAACCCACCAAAGCCCAGAGAACAGCCACACTTGCCTTGACCACATGGGACCCGATGGAGTGTGGGTGGTCTGGAGTTCCCAAGCCCACGACCCTTACCCATGTCCCTTCTCCACCACTTCTACTCTCCACTTCCTCAGCTGCATTTACAAAGCCCCAAAAAGGGACAGGAAGTTCTCATTTTTGTTTTCTTCTCTCTTAGTCTGCCTACCCTCCTAGGCTGAGCTGGGGTCTCCCCAAATACCATCACATCATTCTCTATCTACTTGTCATTTCCCAGGAGTCACAGCAGCAGCTACAGGTAGGGCTGGCAGTAGAGGAAGAAAATGCGGCTTAGGACAACCAAACAGACTGGTTCCGACTATGACTAAGGAGGGGGAGAGGGAAGGTCAGAGATAACCAAGAAATCCAGTAGCCTCTCCCCTTGTCCCTGCCCCAAGTCTCTCCACTCCACCTGTGGGTGGGCTGTGATCCAGAACAGGTCTTCTGAGAGAGGCCATGACTAAGGGATCAACATGTCTGGCTCCAGGCCCGGATCCAACCAAACCCAAGAGAGGTGAGCGCCCTTATGTGGCTGGGACCAGATGTAGCAGCTGCGGTGGCTGCCACAGAGGATGGGACAGAGACACCCAGACATCTTCCCCAGGACCTACCGCCTTCTGTCCTGTAAGTAGGAGCTTCTCCCTAACCCTCCAACACACCAACACATACACACTGAGAAGTTCAGAGGAAATTTTGTGCTGTGGGGGAGATTTAGGGAGGGAGTGGGTCAACTGATAATGAAGAGAGCACATGAGATCAAAGATATTGCCCATGATACTCCAAGGGTTCCTGTCCAACTGGCTAGCACTGAAGACCTGGGTTTCAGTCCCACTCTCTCATGGGGGCAAGTCATTTAACTCTTCTTTCTGTAAAATGAGGTTAACACCCACCCACCCCTCTCCTGTGGTGGTTGGGAGGATCAGATGACCTTATGGATACGGAAGTGGGCTAAGCCACAAGGCACAGCCCAGACAGGAGCTGTCGTTCTGCAGTGCGGTGGAACTAGAAGAGAATGGAGGAGCTCGACCTCTGGTCTTGCCCACGTCCACACTGCTGCGGACGACCCCAGCCACGGCAGATAGCAAAGAGAGGGTCAGCACTGGGACCAAGTTTGCCCTCAGGCTCTGGCTACAGCATCTGGGCAGGTAAGGATGAGGAAGGACTTAAGGACTCCACAGTGTTGGGCTGAATGGTCTAGTGTTTTTATGGGTGTGGGGGAAAGAAAGGAAGAAAGAACTGCCCTTGGAAATCCTCAGTGTGACACCCCTACCATGTGGAAGTGGAGCTCACTCGGACCCAGGGCCTGCAAGGGAAGAACAGAACGTGGCCCATCCCACCCCCCACAAACCAGGGATCTGGAAAGCAAAGTGCTTAATCCCCTCCCCAGCCCACCTCCGTGACACTCACAGAACATCCACAACCTTTATTATGGGTAAGAACTTTGCTACAACTGTGGGAATAGAAAGTAAAATTACAACATAGATCCTAGGCCCTAGAGGAGCCTGAAAAGGGAGACTGGAGAGAGCACAAGGGTGCTCCCACCTCCCAGGAAAGGTGCAGAATGAGCCAGACCTAACCACAGGGCCATGGGCCTTTAGAAGCTCAGGCTCCAGGCTGGTCAGCATAAGCATCATTGTGAACTTACTTAAATATATAAATAGAGAGACCCAGGCGATTGGCCAGGCCCTTCTCCCAAACCCCTGGGGATCAGGGCTAAGGCCTTATCTCCTCCTCAGTCACACTGGGAAGCAGGAGGCAGGGAAAGTCATCTTTGGAGTATTTTGGTTTTTCTTGTTTACACACAAAAAATATGCAACCCAAAATAGAGTTCTCTGTCCATGTGTCTGCCTATCTCAGTTACTCCAGCTGTCTGTTTGGCCAAAGAGAACGGAATGGACGTGAAGAGACAATGGATATGGGGAAGGAACACAGCCGGCTTTGGGGAGTGGGAAGAGAGGGCATCTGGGGGACACGAGAAGGGCCCCTTCCCCACGAGGCTTTAGACAGTCAAGGCTGAGGATTCAGCCCTTTCCCCAACTCACATCCCATCCCATTTGCCTCCCACTGCCTAGGTTAACAGACCCAAAGGAATGGGCTGGACATCAAAGAACATTTCCAAAAACAGACCCCAAATGTCCTTTAAAAGAGGTTAAATATTAACCCTTTGGGTGCTAGCCTTGTCAGGCAGAGATAAGGCCAAAAACAGGTGTCCATGAAGATCTTTCTGGCCTTGACCAAAGCCCTTCTGATGGGTCAGAGGGGCCAGGGTTCCAGACTCCACAGCATACTTGCTCAGTGTTGCGAGGCGGTGAAGGCTCCATGATCCAGGGGACTCAGTCCAGGGAAATGATGTCTGACCGACAGCCAGTCAAAGAGGGACCTGAGGGCAGGGGTCCTCCATGCCCCTCCCTTAAGTTTCCCCCAGGGGCCACAATGCTACTGACACGGCCAGGAGGGGGTGCCGGAGTGGTGCTGCGGTGAGAGCTCCCCAACGTGGGGCCTAGCGGGCCCAGGAAGTGGGAAGGGGTTCCTCGGTACTGGAAGAAGTGGCCCAGGGCATCCTGTTCGTCTAGCGAGGTGATGACGGACGGACCATAGTGCTGGGAGGAATCAAGAGCATGGTTTAAGATTTTATCCTGACTTTACAAACCGCCTCCCAGTCACTCATCTCAGAAATATCATATGGGATAAATAAACCCCTCAGGATCCCAAAGTATTCTCTGAGAAGCAGGAGAGCCTCCCTCTGACTCCTTCCCCTACTTCCCCACACCCCACCCCTCTTCCCTGCCTGGAGACAGCCCCACCAGCTTGCTAGATTCTCGGCCCTGTGGGCGTCTGAAATGTGTGGAATGTCCGGCTGGGGCAGTCATGGTGCTCAAGTGCACATGGGTTTGGGGGGGGTGGGGAGGGGTGAGCAGACAGGCACAGAACTACACTAAAAACTCTGGAGACAGAACAGTAAGTAACAGAGGACAGAGGAAGACATGGGTGAGAATCCGAAGAAATCCCAGTGGGGCCTAGGAGGGAAATAAACTGCCTGTACCGCAGTTTCCTTCCTTCATGGAGAAGCACATTAAGGTCCCCGGGGAAAATGAGAGAGTAAGGGGGCCCATCAGTACCTAGAAAGGAGGCTTCAGCAATCTGAGATGGAGAAGGGACCACTTACCTGACTCTCAGTCTGAAGGAAAGAAAATAAATCTAAACCTGGTAGGAGAAGAAAAATTAAAATCAACCTCCTATCTGACCCCTTCACCACACACACACCCCCACACGCACGCACACACACACACCCCCACACGCACGCACACACACACACCCCCACACGCACGCACACACACACACCCCCACACGCACGCACACACACACACCCCCACACGCACGCACACACACACACCCCCACACGCACGCGCGCGCGCACACACACACACACAATATCAAAGAAGTTCCTTGGATTGTGGCCCTTTGCAAAACAGCTAAAAAGCGCTGAAAAGGAGCAAGGGTTGTGAGCTGGTTTGGGGGAGGATATGGCAGTGCACGGCCCCACCTTGTGATCAGTGTCATACCTTGTATATCAGCCCCCAGTGGGAAGGCAGGTGGGTACTCATGTAGTGGGAGACTGGACAGGAAATCCCCGCCCAGCGTGCCCATAGCAGGGCTCCGTAGCACCGAAGATGGCTGGTGACCAGATGTCAGGACTCTGTGAGGAGACAGAAGGAATCACAGGTGTCCTCACCCAGCTCAGCCTCTCAAGTCCCCTCTCTGCCCCCGAGTTTGCCCAGTGATCAGAAAGCGTTCCTGACTTCTTCCTCTCCCTTCTGCTATAGATTCAGCCTATTTCTTCATACCCTTTGCTTCCAGGTAGAGCTGGGATAGCAGCTGAAGTGACAGGACAGTGCTTCTTCGTCGGGGGCAGGTCCTCCTCGTCTGATGAGCTTTCTATTGTCAAGTCAATAACTTCAACCTTCTTCTTATTCTCTGATGGATTGCCCTCTTGGACTGGGCTATACTGGAGGCCTGTGGTTGGTAAGAAGACTGTGTCTCAGAGAAGAGGCCATACAAGACTTAGCTCAACTGGGGGACAGGGGGTCACTCACCATCCAGCCCATACCCTGGCGGGGGGCAAACCTCAGATGCCTCCTTCTTGGGTTTCATTGGGCACCAGGATCCATCTTCCATGAACTGGATCTCATCACAATCCGAGCAGGAATTAAGAATCTCCATGAATAAACTAGGGGAGGGGAGAGATAGGAATTCATGTGGCTGGGAGATGGCTGCAACAGTAGCCAGGGAGTTCTGGGACTCACCTTCCTGAACCTCAGTTTCCTCACCTGTAAATTAGGGATGTTATCTACCCTCCTGACCTCTCTGAGTTGTTGGAATCAAATAAAGTAAGGTGCATAAAAGAGCTTTGAAAATTTTAAATGCTGAGTTTTAAAATAAATACATTCTAAGCACGTGTTCCATGTAGTACTAGGAACAAAACAGAAGGAGCAGAAATAACAGAACTCTATAAGCTACCTCAAAAAGAGGCACTGGGGGCTTCCCTGGTGGCGCAGTGGTTGAGAGTCCGCCTGCCGATGCAGGGGACACGGGTGGGTTCGTGCCCCGGTCTGGGAAGATCCCACATGCCGCGGAGTGGCTGGGCCCGTAAGCCGTGGCCGCTGAGCCTGCGCTTCCAGAGCCTGTGCTCCGCAACAGGAGAGGCCACAGCAGTGAGAGGCCCGCGTACCGCAAAAAAAAAAAAAAAGAGGCACTGGGAACAAGAACCATAATGTAGGCTCTGGAAGCAGGTTAGGAGTCGCTAGATCAAAAGAACTTTATTGCTATGTTCAGTAAGAGGTCAGGTAATTGTTTGATGTAACAGTTTGATACACTGGCTCTGCCACTTACTAACACTGTAACTTTGAGCAAGATACTAGGTCTCAGCTTCCTCACCTGTAATGACCGTACCTATCTCACAGGGTTACTGGCATCTCATAGGACTCAATGAGATAAGGCATGCAAAGTACTTAGTACGGTGTGTAGTGAAGTCCTCAATGTTGGAGGGAGAGATAGATAAATAGATAGGTAATATTTATATAAAAGAGACAGGTATGTTAAAAGTTGGGAGGGAAAGTAAGTTACAGATATATATTTATATATGGGGGCAGGGGCCAGTCCTAGTGGATGTCCTAGGTAAAAGGAAGCTGAATGCAGAACAGCCCTACCCATCAATGATAAGAGATTCATAGGGAGCCTTCTTATCACACACAGGACATGTCCACGTTGGCTTCTTCTCATTCATCTGTAGATAAAGGGCAGCATCGAAGCTCTGCAGGTGGGCGCAGGTGAGGGCCCGACAAGGGACAGTCAAGCGCATCTTCCCTAGCTGAGGAGAGACGAGTTCTCTGGTCAGAGTCCCCATGTCCCAGAGATCCTCACTCTAATAGCCCTAGGAACCCTCATCTGAGTCTAGAGGTTTAACCCACCACTCCTCCCCCTTCTCTTCTCCCTTGTACCCACCGGGCACATGAGTGACACCCGGAGACTTGTAGTGGCCACCTCACTGTCCGGGTCAGCGGTCAGCTTCTCCTTGACTGAAACAAGAGTGGGGCCAGAGCCATGGGGTCAGCAAGGCTGGAGAGAAGCCCGGGAGGTGGTGAGGCCAGAAGCAGATGGCTCTGGCTGAGAGGCGGCTGGGTAGAGCGCCTTTGGGGGCCAATGGGATGTCACATGGGGGTGGTCTGGGATCTGCATTACGAAGGCTAGGTGGCGGGGAGAGATTTCCCCATCCCTGAAGATGCTTAAATACAGCTGGGTGACACTGTGGCAGAGATGACCTAGAGGGAATTGAAGCAGCACAAGAGGGTTAGTGTTGATGATACTTAAAGACACTTTCTAGTCTGGAGAACCCAAATTCCAACAGGGCTGGAGTTAAGGTCTGCGAGGTGCAAAGCAGATGTATAATTGGGAATGCAAGGGTGTCAATGCCTGAAGTGGCCCCACTTTTCAACCACAAAGATTGGTAACAGGGGTACGGCACGGGTTGGGGTTCATGTGAGAGGTGAAGTAAGTTGTCCTAAGAGGGGTATGAGTTTTAACTGTAAAGGCTCGAGGGCCAGGAAGAATTGGATACTGGTCAGAGAGAAGAGGGACGGGATGTTACTCACTCAGTGCCCGGGAATGGTCTGGGTTCCGGATGCCCTTTGCTCTGAGTTTTTGTAGAAGGGTTCCTGCGGTCAGCTGCCTCACCAGGTACACAGACAAGGAGTAATTCTACTTGGAGGTGCGGGGGGAGACAATCAGCCTCTGCTTCGTACACCACTACCACCACCACCACCAGCAGCCCCCCACCTTGTCACATGAGGGCCAGAGACAGCAAGTTAATGCAGAGAGACCCACGAAGAGAAAGATGTTTCCCCAGCCCAATGCACTGGATGATTCCCTCTCACTCCCTGCAGGCTTCTCCAGGCCCCCAGCCTCAGCCACGCTCACCCGTCCAAACTCAGACGACCAGTTGACCACAATGGTGTTGGGAACAGTGGCCGAGAGTCGAGCCAGGGGTGTGATGTTGATGGGGCGGCTGGGCCTCTTGGGCTCAGCCCCATTCTTGGTAGGGGGAAGGTAACCCTGGGGGAGGGAGGGAGGGAGGGCCTGGTTAAGACACCTTGTCTTAGGTCACTCACTGAGATGAGTGAGACGGGGGCCCATTCAGTGACAAAAAACTGGGGCACTCTCTAGGGTTGGCAGCAACTCTCTAGGGTTCATTCCTGGGGAAAAAGGATAACTTACTCACTGACCAGATAAATAGAAACCTGCTCACTGAGTTCTTGAAGAGGAAGAGTAGGGATACCCCACTTCTTCCAACCCTCAGCTCTAGGGTCATCACTTCTGAGAATCTTTCCTGAACCTTTGAGTTGAACTAATATCCCCCCTCTGGGTTCTGAGAGAACCCTTGTTCAGCCCTATCTTGGTACTCTCTAGATTATATTGATTCAGTCAGTAAAGTGAGCACCTACTATGTCAGGCATGTCTCTTTCATAAAAGATGTAACATTTAGGAACTAAAACAGGGAAGGGGTTACTGCCAGAAGAAGGGAAGAGCATTTACCGGCAGGGGGCACAGTTTCCCATTGACCTTGACAAAGAGGTTGGGGGGGAAGTAATCCTCTTGGGGGCAGCTGGTCTCACAGAGACAGAACCTGGTAAGAGATGAGAGAAGATGAAAGGGTGGGAGGCAGTTCTTGCAGAGAGAGGCAGGCAACCTCAGAAAATCAGTCATGGATATCTGTAGCCTTCAGCTTCCAAACAAGAATCCTAGGGCTGGGGTGGACATGGCAGAGCATGTCCTAATAGTAACCTCCTAATAGTAACCGTCATACCCTTACTTCATTCCCACCCTCAGTGGGAGCCCTGAGGGGAGGGAGAATCAACTCACCTTAGCTGCACCTGTATGGTATAATCACATTTCGCTCCTGGCAGAACCTCTCTGGAAGAGGGAGGGAGGAGAGATGTCAGTATGTGGCCCCTGAAGGGCAGGGGTGAAAAGAGACACAGAAAGTTAGATGTCCAGAGAATAGAGAAGGGACATACAAGAGAATGAGGGACAAAGCAGGTGCAGGAGGATGGAGAGGAAGGAGGGCAGGGCAGAAGAGAAGAAAGTCAGAGAGCAGAGTCTAAGGGTAACCACCCAAGGATGAGGCAGGACGACTGAAAGAGATGTACCTGGATGTGAGAATCTGCTGCACTTGCTGGGGAGTGAGGGCAAAGGTGAAGTGCGCTTCCTCAAACCGCTGGCTAGAAGTGGATGCTGAGGACACAAAGGGGCAGTTATTCCCAAGCCCATGCACAGGCAGCCACAGAAGTTGCCCCTATTCCAGGGTGCTGATCCCACAGGACTAAAGCCTAAGAAAGGCTTGGGAAAGAGGCATGGAGTCCAGGAAGACCCAGGGATCACAAAGAGCCATACCAAGGGTGGTGGGCCGGATGAGCTCCCCGTAGATTTCATAGAAGGGCAATGGTTTCATGGTGACATCAGGGTGCACAGGCTGGGGCAGAGGGGGGTGCATGTCCACTTCACGCTTGGGGCCCAGCAGGGTGCCAGGGGCCAAGAGGGCTGGGGGGATGGGAGCTAGAGGACCAGGAGAGCCTACAGGAGGGGTGCCAGGGGGCAGAGAGAGCAGAGAAAGATCGGAGGGCCCCAGGGTCTTCCGGGGAAAGCGTCGGCGGTAAAGCTCTTTGATCTTCATCTGGACGCTGGGGGCACAGCTGGACTTGAGGAGGTGCAGGGCCTTGGCCAGGAGCTCGTGCTTCCGTCCACTCTTGTTCCGGCCAGCGAAGCCGAGGAGCACCTGGAGCTCAGACACCCGGAAACTCATCACCATGTGCTGTGGAGACCAGAGAAGCGTGAGAATCCTACCTTGCACAGGGCTGTCCTGCCAAAGACACTGGGGCTGAGCTAGTAGGTGGGCAATGCACTTTCCCTCCAGCACTAATCAGAAAGGTGCTTTGCAGCCAGTGGATTACTGCCAGACAGCGAAGCTGGCCAAACGGACATCTAGGTCGCATTTTAGCAACCCTCAGATCACCTCACCACTGCCCCCCAGGCTTGAGCAGCCCTATCTCCCTGTGCCTGGCAGTTTAACAGGTGAGGGCAGGGTGCAGACAGCATGCCACCCCAAAGCACACCTCTCAGTCCACTACAGCCTTTTCCCTCCATCCCTGCGGTGAGCCTGGACCCTCCTGTAAGCTGCTTATCTCCTCTCCTGCTCTTTCTCAGACACTCAGATCCATCCCAGCTCCTGGGAAGAGGATAGGAGACAGGGAGAAGGAGGGGGGAGAAGAGGATTCAGGCCAGACAGCCCCATAGAGAAGAAAGGGGCCAGGTGGCTGGAGGATTGTGCCCCACGGCCCACCCCTCCCAACACCTCGATCTACCTCAGCTATTTTCCCCAACCCTCTGAAGCTTTTGTGGCCAGGGTTTTCAGGTCAGGGTTCAATGCTCATAACTCCCCCAAATCCTTTCTCAGTGTCATTTACATAACCACCTCCCCTCAGTCCTATTTCTGTGGGAGAGAAACAGGACCAAAACTTGGGGTGAGAGGTTAACAGCGAATTGTGAAATCCAGGTATCCTTCCTGTTTACCCATTTACTCCATCTGCCAGGAACTAATATCCTGCTTCTCTCCTACCCAGAGAAAATAAGTGATCCTCCCCCTCCCCCACAGGGGTGGAAGAGGGAAGAGGGAAGCTCTAAACAGAGGCCCTGGGAGGGTGAGGAGAAGGTGAGCAGCCCCTGAGCCAGGGTGCAGAATTGCATGCTCTCCTAGGCAGCTAGACCCAGTAACTAGACCTCAGGCCCTCCCAAGAAAATGGCTCCATTTCAAAAGGCAGAATAAAGCCAGGAGACAGGGGGATGAACCCCATGGTTTTTAAAGGTTCTGTGAGATGTCCTCGGATATGGTTATCCTCAAGTCTCTGGTAGTGGTAAGCTCTCTCTTTAAAGGACTCACTTCTATGAATCTCTAGGAGACCCTGCCACGGGCAGGCCTTCCTAGCCCTTCACAATTCTTCCCCTCACAGGAGACATTATGGCTTTGGGCCCCTTTTGAGGAATATGATTAAAAACTTGCTCCTCTACCTTTCTCCCCATCCTAATTTCCTCCGTCCTGCCTTTATTTCTCCACTAGCTTTGTCAAGAACTTCTCCCTTTCTATCCCATAGTTTCACTCCTCTGCCCAAAGATACCGACTCACTAAGGCAGGACCTTCTTCTCAGCCTCCAGGATGCTTCTGCCCCACCCCTCGATCTAGCCCCGCACAGCCCCGCCCCCTAGATCTCAGCCGCCTACTGGTACTTCCCAAGGCTCAGATCCCAATAGCAGCCCCAAAGCCTCTATCCTCTCAGCGCCTTTCCCCCGAGGAGCCTACCCGTAATCTGCCCCCCAGTCACATCCAACATCTGCCCCCTACTGTCGCATCTCTGGCCCTTGATCGACTCGCCCCCTTTGCCTCTACAGCAGCTTTTCCTCCTGGCCCAACTCCTACATCTGCCCCTACTACCAAATCCGACTTCTACCCCGCGTCCCCGCCCCCTGCGCCTCGGCCCCCAACTGCGGCAATTCCCCTCGGCCCCACCCCTATATCTGCCCCGCGGCCCCGCCCCCGGAGCCCCGCCGCAGCCCCTTCGTCGCCCACAGGCACTTCTCACCATCCCCGGCAGCCAGTCCCCGCCACGTCTCCGGCCCCCACCCGAGCCCTCAGCACCCAGTCTCGGTCGCTTCCCGGACTCGGCGTACAGCCGGGCTCAGTCCCGATGGGGATGGGGGAGGGGGCCGGTACCTTTAATTCGCCCAGCTCCGCCATCTTGAGACATCGCAGGCGCCCGAGCCCGAGCCCGAGCTCAGGCCCAGGGACCGGCGCACAACTCTCCACCCCGGCGCCGGCCGCAAATGCCGCCTGCTCCGCCCAGTCCGGCCCCCTACACCTCCCCTTCCCGGCCCCGCCCGCCGGGTTTTGGACCCAGCCTCAGCCCCTCCCTCCACAGCCGAACCCAGCCCCTGCACGTCTTTGGCCGGTGTGCCAGACCGGTAGACCCGGAGGGAGTGTACCGCCCGAAGGATCGCGGGGTCCCAGGGGGCATGGGAAAGGAGGTGGACCCGAAGCACCTGGAGGAGGGGGCTTTGCCACGCCGGGGTTGAGAAGGGATGAGGTTTTAGGGAGCCAAAGATACTTGGAATATGGAGAGAAAGTATCGGGAAGGGCTAAATCTCAGAGAAATGGGGGAGGGGTAGCGAAGTTGGAGGAAATACCCTCAGCTCCTTATCTACAAGTTTAACCATCTAAATTCAAGAGTTCTACTAATTCGGGTAATGGGGGAGATCTGATCCATTTTAGAGAGGCTATGGTGTCGTGAAGAGTTCATTCTATTCTCAATTCACCCCCTCCCCCCCAATTACATTGTATCTCGTGGTCCGGCGGTAGGACTCAAACTCGGCAGCAAAAAAGTTTGGTGCGGAGAGTGGGACTTACCAGCACAGTTGCAGGGAGCGGGGAGGGGGCTCGGGAGGCTCAGAGGGTGGGCTGGAGACGTGGGGGGAGGGGGCCTGGCGCCGCTCCCGCAGTCTGCCCGGCTGGAGGTCGGTCCGGCAGCTGGACGCTGCAGCCGCAGCTCCGCCTGGGCGGGAGCTCCGCCCGGCCCAGCGCTGGGGCTGGGGCCGCCCCCCTCCTGGGTAAGCCCGCCAGGACCGCGGGAGAAGGGGGGAGGGGCGGAGCCTGAGACGGGAGGGGCAGGGACTCAGAGCCTGGCCGGGAGGGATTAACTCCTCTAGTGAGTGGATCAGGAGAGAAGTTCTTTTATCTCCCATTCTCACTACCGCTGTGACCCTTGCAAAGTCGCGTATGCGCTTGAGGTGGAAGAATGGTGCAAATAAGATGGTGTGGAACTGGAATCTGATCGCATAAAGAGGTTCCTACTTAGAGTCTCTCTCCCTAAGGGTAAGAAAACATGGGCTGCTAAAATCCAAAGTGTACCTAAACCCTAACTTTGCCTGTGGTCCCCTACCCCCTACCTCAAATACACTGTCACCAGAGACCCCACAGCTTTGAAGTAGCTGAAAGTGAACAGAGGGGAGGTTTTCTCACCCCAAAAGGGCACCCTTCTGCCACTCTGAACTGCCTGCTCTCCTTCCTCCAAAGCTGTAGACCTTCCAGAGGCCCCATTCTCAACTAAGCTAATCACTCGCAGGCAGGTCCCTTGAAAGTACCAACGTGAGAGCAGTTTACCCAAACTAGGTACTGGAAAAATTCATAGCATTTTATACTTAGTCGGCTGGGACCTAAGTGATAATGTCATTTGTTCAATAAATATTTGAATGCTGTTCAAAGATTGTTAGGTGGTGAGGACATAAAATCCTTGCAGGAGTTCTCAGTCTAGCAGCAGCAAGATGGTTAAACCAATAATTGGCATACAAAAAGAGTGCTTTAATAAATTATATGAGTAATCCTCTCATTTAGCTTAAACCTTCAGTATAATCCTTCCCATGAGACCCCACAGCTGTAAGACTGAAGGTGCCAGCATACCAACATCCCCAGGTACCTGTTGAACTGGACCATACCCAACTACTTTGTGGATTTTGTCCCTAGGGAGGATGTCTGCCCTCTCCTGACACTCAGGTTCTTTCCTTGCTGCTCTGCTGCCAGCAATGGTGGAACCTCAAGCTCCGGTATTTGGTTCTAAATCCCAACTGCTCCCTCCAACACTTGAATCTTCATCAGGCCCTGAGCTCTTTTTTTTTTTTTTTTTTTTTTGCGGTACGCGGGCCTCTCACTGTTGTGGCCTCTCCCGTTGAGGAGCACAGGCTCCGGACGCACAGGCTCAGCGGCCATGGCTCACGGACCCAGCCGCTCCACGGCAGGTGGGATCTTCCCGGACCAGGGCATGAACCCGCGTCCCCTGCATCGGGAGGTGGACTCTCAACCACTGTGCCACCAGGGAAGCCCCCTGAGCTCATTTTTTGTTCTGTTAAGTCCTCGATATCAAAAGTTACTATGGACTAGCTTGTATCTTCTAGAATTTTCAGGGGAAGGAGAAGAGGGAAGATTAAAAAAAGAGAGAGAGATGGGGGAACTCTGTGGGAGTGATGGATATGTTCATCATCTTGATGGTGTGATGGTTTTATGGGTGTATACATATGTCAAAATTTATCGAACTGTACCCTTTACATGCAGCTTATTGTATGTCAGTTATACCCAAATAAAGCTGTAAAAATGTAAAGAAAAAAAAATCAACCTCACCTTGATTCCTAGTGACTTCATAAAGGAGGGATCTCCTTTAATAGTTAATTTGAGTCCCCAAGAAAAAGAGGAAATTCTCTTCCAAGGAGGAGCCGCTCAGCAGTGGACCTAAAGAGGCTGCTGATAGCAAGAGCAGAAGCTCCAAGAAAAAGTTCCAAAAGCTATTCCAGGGAGATTAGAATGGACATTTCTCTGATGGGGCATAACCCATGGAGATATTTCGCAACCCATCCCCTATATCCCAATAAAAACAAATTCACAAGGAAAAAAAAAAAGAGTTAATTGCAGTTATAAGTTCTAGCATCCCTACAGGATAACATAAAACTAGCAACCAGGGCGCCTGAGTCTGATCCTGCCTGCAAGCTCTCTCTATCCCCAGTGCCTGGCACTTAGTAGGCCTTTTAAATATCAGTTTAATAAAGTAATGTTACCAGACAAAGGAGGGAACCTGCAAATCAGAACCAAGTTTCAGATCGAGGGCATTCAAAAACATGGTCTGAACTGCATCATGGCTCACCGAGCTTCACCTCCTCTCACGCATGCACTCACATCTGAAGCCTGGAGCACGAAGGGGAAGTGAAGCAGGAGTAGTAAGTCCCTACTGAAGTCCGACTTGAAGAGACAGCCCAGGAGGAAAGAGGGGAACATTAAGACTAGAGTTACTTTGAGAAAGAAAGATTTATTTATGAAATCAAGGAAAATTTCAGGGCTTGGGGGTGTTGGGGTAACAGTTTATGGGGTTGTATAGAGGGAGATTGTTTAGGAAGACCAGGGGCTGGAGAAGGTTCCACTTCTGTGTTATCATTAACATCACTGACCATTCCCACAGCTCAGCCATCCTGGGATCAGCTTCCAGGAGCTCCAGAGGAAGCCAAGGGCCTGGCTTCCATTACCAGAGCTGTTTCCTGACTCATACTTGAACTTAGCAAAATGATCTCCCCCTCTCTGGACCCTTCTCTCAGCAGTTTCTTCATTCTTCCCACCCCACACTGCATATATAATAAGGAATGTAACAGTCCTTTTCTATTCTTTGGTAACTCTAAGGGTAGAAAGGAAAAGAGAGGTTCTGTTCCCCTTAATAGAAATGACTTGGACATTTTGATGCTCTTCTGGCAGCTGCACCCTTCTTTTTCCCCATCAATTCCTCCTCTCTTCATTCTCCCAACCTTAAAGCAGTCTTGTGCCCATCCACATAAACCCCGAAGCTGACCCTCATCTTCTTTAGGACCTAATCTACATAGTTGCTCTTTTCCTGGCCAGACCCTGGAGCGAGGCTCTGCAGCCCTCCAGTGGCCCCCTGTCTTCCACGACGGCCCCTCCCCACTATTCTCTCAGCCCAGTCAGTCTCCACTGCCAAACCGCTGCTGCCTGACCCAGCATAACCCAGCGGGGGGGGTGGGGGGCTGCGAGAAGGAACTGGGAGGGATCAGTGCGGCGGCCACCAAACAGCAATTCCAGATTTTGGAAGAACTCAGTTGCCTCACTCTCACCTAGCAATCTGGCTGGTGAAGAGGCAGGAAGGGGAGGAGACCCAGGGGAAGTGGACCAGAGAGATACACTTTTTCAGTCTGAGAACAGAACTGGGGGCAAGAAGCCAAAGCTGAGTATCCTTTCTTCCCTCTTCCAGGAATCAGACTTTTCATCCCTCTTTGCACCTGGGGCAAAGAACACTGACTACATAAGACCATGCACCTCAAATCTAGACACATGGTTTAACACGATAGAATTTTTTTTTTTTTTTTTTTTTTTGCGGTACGCGGGCCTCTCGCTGTTGCGGCCTCTCCCGTTGCGGAGCACAGGCTCCGGACGCGCAGGCTCAGCGGCCATGGCTCAAGGGGCCCAGCCGCTCCGTGGCATGTGGGATCTTCCCGGACCGGAGCACGAATCCACGTCCCCTGCATCGGCAGGCGGACTCTCAACCACTACGCCACCAGGGAAGCCCGATAGAATATTTTAGATTGTACATCTTGAAGAAAATCTAGGTCTCTCCATCTATCCTTCTTAAAAAAGATAGTGGACTGAGGAGTCCCAAGGTAGAGAAAAAAGATTAGAGGTGTGTCAGTCAGTAAGAAGCAGATTTGAGAAAGAGAAAGGAAGAATGTCAATCTCCATTTTTACAGAGGGCTGTTTTTCAAACTGTGAGAATGCTGTTTTTCAAACTGGGTCTTGACCCATTAGTGGATGTATTGTAACCAATATTTTTTGATGGAATATAGAACAGAATAGAAATAGTAAGGGTAAATATTATTTCAGGTATGTACACACAGGATGTAAAATGTATTTGTTACTATGGATCATAATCAAAGTGTGAAAGCAGCTAACTTATGGGGCCATTTGTGATCAAAAAGGAATGAAAAAGATTCCTTCCCCCATGCCCCTTTAGGCAGAAAAAACGACACTCAATATCATCCTGCCTCCTGCTTTATTCTCCACAGAGCTGGCTTCCATCCACACCTCCTCTGATCTCATCCACGCTGAGTCCAAGGTTCAGGTTCTCAGGTCTGGGGTCCATAACGTCAGGTGAAGCCCCACCCACACACCCGTAGTGGCCAACCCACCACCCGCCACAGCCTGTTGGAGGCTCTGGCAACCAGGGATGCTCTATTCCCTGAAAGAAGAAATTCAAGGATGAAATGCACACACTTCTATACCCTCTGTCTCCTCCCACCCATGCCAAGATGCTAAAGATGATCCTCATCTATCTGGACTGGAGAAGGTGGCTGCCTGCATAGGGGCAGGGAGAAGGATGGAGGATGACTACACTTTGAATGAATGGTGTGGGAGTGAAGGAGAGATTCTGGAATCTGTAGAGTCCCACACTAGGAAACAACTGTGCACCACTATCCCACCATCACTCATCTTTCACTGGCATCTCTCTACCCCAGACCTTAGGAGAGTCATTCAACTCCTCTTTTCTGTCTCCATCTCATAAGTCAGACCCCTTCAGTCTACCTGCTCACTGATTCCTGACTCCACCCAGTGATTCCCCATATCATATCTTCTCAATTGACCTCACCTCAAACGCTCTATGCCCCACAGGACTCCCTAGTGTCAGCTACCACATGGGGCAAAAGGAGACTCCAGTTTCTATCCTTAAGCCTCCTTTCTCCCAAGTTCCTTCCCTCATCACCCTCAGACCACAACTCACAACAGAGAGATCCCATATTCTTCAGGGCACAGGATGCCTCACTCCTCCTGGATGCTGAGGATTCGCAGTAGGATACTGTACACATCCTGTTCCATGTAGCCCTGTAGGCAGCATGAAAGAAACAAAAGGAGATGAAGAAAAGGAAATGAGAGAGACAGGAAAGGGAGAGTTTCTATGGTAGAGTAGGATGCTACTTACTAACTACGTGCCCTCACTTATACTACTGACTTCTCAATAGCTGTTTCCTAATCTTCACAAGGAAGATAATCTTTTTAGAACTGCTGTGAAGGTTACAACTGTGACTATGGAGCAAAGCACCGGGTACACAATAAGTGTTCGATTCTTTGTAGTTATTATTGTTCCTAATAAAGGAACGAGCCACCCACCTCTTCTTCCTTGGCGAGGGATAAGCTGGCTCAGGAGGACGCTGAGAAGTGGCGTAGGGGACAGGAAAAAGCCTTACAGTCGATCAGGGAATTGAAAAGGAGGGGCAAACACCTCTCCCCCTCACATTCATGCATAACTTCTCTCAGTCTGCCTAATGATATCCAGAAACCTGGTACTGGGACATCTAAAGTCCAGCTTCCTGAGAGACGAGTCTGTGCAGGTAAGAGAAGGGATGCCAAATGCAATGCCCCCTGGCCAGCTCTCTGCCTCTACCTGTCCCCAGGCTCACCTGAGCGGCATTCAGCAGATGATTTCTATAGGTGGAGATGATCTCTTCGTGGTTCTTCTGGGAATCCTGGGAGTGAGCATCAATGGGAAGTCATGTGCCCAGCCTCTCACACTCACCCTCATCCCCCAAGCATGAGGAACAATGAAGTGAAGTGCTCAGCTGTGCCAGGTAGGCTCCCTTGGCCCATCACTGGCTCAGCCTAGACCACTGCCTAGCCAGGCCTCTGGAATCCCCAGAATCTCTCCCACAGGTACATCACTTCCACTGTGCACCCTCTTCTCTAGCAGTGTCCATTCCTCCGAGAGCCAGACATACCTGCAGCTGTCGGGCAAGGTGAGCATTTTCTCCCCGAACTACTAGAATCTCCTCTGAAAGCTGCTCCAGCTTCTTCAACAATTCCTTGATCTGAGGTCAAAGGAAAGAAAAGGAACCAATGAGGCCCCAGTCATTTCCCACCCCAACACCACCCAAAGTCAAGGTGAGTTTCCTTTTATTGGGTAGTTAATATCTGCCAGATACTTTTACACACATTGTCCCACTTAATACTCAAAACAGCTCTTCTTCTGTTCTGAGAAGAACAATCCTTCTCTGAGGGAAGTATTATTATTCACATTTTGTAGATAAGGTGGCTGAGTTAAGTCATTTGTCAAAATCATACAGCTAATAAGTGATGAAATCATAATTTGAACCAAGATCTCTTTGAATTCATGGGACACACTCTTAACTCTGTACTGGATCCTGACCTACTTTGACCTACTGACCACTGAGGGAAATGGAGATGAGTTTCTGTGGTTTGTGAGACTGAGGTACAAATGCAGTTAATGATAACCAGCAGTAATAGGAATAGTGGTAGTAGGAATAATAAAACTAGCTAACTTCTACTGAGTACCAGCCATTTACCAAAAATTGTCCTATTTTAAATATAATGTCTTATTTAATGTAATCCTCACAACAACTCTGTTATTATCCGCATCTTATAGATGAGAAAACTGAGGCTTAGATAACTCACCCAAGATCAATCAGTTTTGGTTTTTTTGTTTTTTTTTTTTTTTTTGGCCACACCGTGCAGCTTGTGGGATCTTAGTTCCCCGACCAGGGGTCAAACCCAGGCCACCTGCAGTGGAAGCCAGGAGTCCTAACCACTGGACCGCCAGGGAATTCCCAATCAGTTCGTTTTGAAATTGAAATTCAAATGCAGACAACCTCAGTTCGGAGCCCACTACACTATTTTTTTTGCTCATTTGTCTACTTTTATCTTCCCCTTCAACACCAACAGAAAATTCCTTTCTTTAATTAGCCCCACCCCACACTGATTCCTATTCTGTATAACATTCCTTCTATTTTTATGTCCTTTATAGTCTGTAAAATATATATTCCCTATATTTTTTAATCCTTCCAAATTTGATCATGTACACAAACTTTGATAAGTCTGAATTCACTCACTGCACAGGTAGTTCTACAATTACTAAATTCATTTGTAAATTGATGTTTTTGAATTTGTAAAACATGTCTGTTGGAAGCCTGTAGACTTATATTCATTCACCTTTGGAGCAATCATTAGGAAACTCGGGTATCTAACACAATGGTTTTCAAACTTTTGTTTTTCTCTGCATTGGCACCCTCTTTGCCAATGGAAATCTTTTGTAGAGCCCACTCTGACTGAAGTGGGAGGGGAGAAAGGAACTACAGTCTAGTCTACTTCTCTTAACCCGTCAGCAACCCCTAGCCCAGGCACCTCCTCAGAACCCTAGCAAAACCACAGCGACTCACCACAGCATCCGCTGTCTTCGCAGGCTAATACATTACCTAAGTCAAAATGCCGATTAAACCATAGTACCCCAATGGTGGTAGCCCTGACCACACTGCTTCTGAACCCTGCGTCCCAAATTCTAATACCTAAACCCCCTTCTCTCTTGTATTTATAACTTACCTCACCTCCAATCTCAATCCCAGACCCCCTCAGACCCAGGAGAACGTATTGCAGTCCTTGCAAATGACTGGTGTTCTGTTTGGGGTATTAATCGGACGAACCAAAGATAGATTCCGGTCAGCCAATCCTAAACACACAAACCTGCCCTGATGCTCCCTTCGGCTACCCGGTCTGCTCACCTTGGCCTCCTTGTCCCGGCCAGCCCCGATGAGATGCTCCACCTTCTCTTTCAGCAGCTCCGCCGTTTTCTCCAACTGCTCGGACCGCCCGCGCAGCTCGCTGGCCTGGCGCTCCTGCCCCGCCGCACGCGCGGCCAGGTCCCCGCTCCTGCGCCGCTCCTCGGCCACCGCCTCCCGCAGCCGTCCCATCTCCCTGCAGGCCGTATTATACTTTTCCAGCAGGGCCTTTAGCTCCCGGCCCCAAGCCCGGGCCTGGGCCACCAGTGAGCCCCGAGTTTGCTCGTGCTGCTGCAGACCGGCCGCCTCCCGGGCCCTCAGCTCAGCCACTTCCTCCGTGGCTTGGTAGAGCAGCTGCTTCAGCTTCCTGATCTCCTGGCTCTTCCCGCTCATCGTGGCCTGAACCGCCCGCAGCTCTTCCTCCAGCTTCCCCAGGTCTTGCTCCAGAGCTTCAACTTGGGGGGACGCTGAGGCCTCTGAGGAGGCGCCCGGTTCCCCACATCGGGCAGGGAAGCCCCGCAGCTGCTGGTTTTCCTCTTCTAGCCGAGCCAGCACCTGCTGGGCCTCGCGGTGCCTGGCCACCAGGGCGCTGACGCAGGCCTGCAGCTCCTCCAGGCGATCGGCCGCTGGGCACCGTGCGCTCCCCCTGCCCACCAAGTCTGGGGGCAGGCAGTCCCACAGTCCCCGGAGGCCTCTGCTCTGGGAGGCCAGGCGCTTCCGCAACTTCTCGGTGGCCTCCTTCTCCAGGGCCAGTTCATCTGTCAGCAGCCCCATGCTCCACTGCAACTGCTGTAGCTGGACCTGCACCTCTGGCTTGGGCACGCACTCCCGCTGTAGCTGGACCTGCGCCTCTGGCTTGGGCATGCACTCCCGTTGTAGCCGCTGGCTCAGGGACGGCAGCTCCCCCTGCAACCACTGCCGCTCCTGGCCCAGCTCCCCCAACTCCTGCAGCAAGTTACTGTCGCTCAGCCTCAGGGCTGACACCTCCTTCTCCAGCTGTCCCTCCGCCAGGCGGCCTCCTGGCATCTGTTCCCCTCCAGGCATCCCTAGAGGCTCTCCCCAGGCCCCAGGAGTCCCTTCCTCCTTCCCTTCACCCTCTTTGGTGATGGCCCCTGGGCCTGCCTTTGGGGATCCCTCTCTGGGCTCCTGGGCAGGGGCCTCAGGTTTCATCTGTAATCCTGCTTTTGCCCGATCCAGCCTCACCAGCACCTGCTCCAACCTGGCCTCCATCTTCTCCCAGGCTGCTGCTGCAGCCTCAGCCCGGGACGTCCCCACAGCTCCCTCCAGGTCTGGTCTTGATAAAGCCCCCCGGGCTGCATCCTTTTCTCGCCACACCGCAGCCAGTTCCTCCCTCAGCTGTAGCAGGAGCTGGTTCATGGCTGCTGTGTGCAGTGGTTCAGCCACTGTGCCTGTTGGTTCAGCCCCTGGGGCCTGGGGCCTCGGCTTCTGGCCAGCATGCAGTTGGTCAGTGTGATCAGGGCTGAGGGCCTGCCCACCATTGGCGGTGGGTTGCTGTCCTGTGGATCTCCCAATGGTCTCAGACCTTGGGCTGTGGGGTGGCTCCTGTTCTGGTTGGGACCTTCCATGGGCGTCATACTGGATCACCCCTCCAGCTGAATCCTCAGCCTTCTTGGAAGCTAATACTGGCTTTGCTGCAGCTGCGGCTGCTGACTGTTGCTGCTTCTTTAGCTCTTGTACGCACTTAGCCAGCAGGTCGAGGGTACAACCCTGCTCCATGCCATCTCCTCCAGGCCGGAGACTAGAGCGCAGGTCTCCCGGAGTTCCGGGCTCTTGTGATAGGAGGAGCCCCAGCTCCCGAACCTGTTCTTGAATCTGGCTCTCCAGGCCCAGATAAGCTGCAGATTGAGCCTTACGCTCTTCCGTATTTCGCAGCAGCTCCTGCTCCAACTGGGAAACTTTCCTCTGCTCCTCTTCGTACTTCCACTTCCACTCCTCTGAACAGGGATCTTCATCCTCTTCTTCCTCCTGCTCCTCCTCAGGCTCTGCTCTCCATGGGCTCTTAGGTGGAGAACCCACCTGAGGCTCAGATGGGGAGGCCTATGGAGAAAAAGGAGCAGTGAAGTAAACCCAGGCAGCTAGCCCAAGAGGGCCTTTCTTCTCTTAGATTGTCTCGATGCCCCGGTGATCACTGCCTGGGAGATATCCCAGCAGGAAAGCCTGGGGTGGGTCAGAAGCGAAAGGAGAAGGCACTTAGGGTCTTACCTGGGATGCAAGATCTGGGTGTTGAACTAACTCCTGACCTGTATGAAAAGACATGGGGAAAATGAGAGAGGAGACAGGGCCCACGTGCTTCTAGCCCACACTCTGCCTTCAGACTTTCTCTGAAAGGAGTGGCCCCTCAGTGTTAATCCTTTACCACACATGTCGAATAGGGAAAGCCACCCCTATCTGATGGATCCCTAGCTGTCCAGCAACCTTCATTGCCTATCTCAGAGATATGCCAGCTCATTCATTTCATTCACTCACTTATTTATTGGACACTGTGCCAGGCACTGTTATAGGCACCAGGACCTCAATGGTGAGCAAAACAGAGATGGCCTGTCATCTGAGGGGGTTACAGTCTAGTAGGGGAGAGAGAGAGATTGACCACCAAATCACATAAATAGATGTACAATTGCAACTCGTAAATGCTAGCAATAGTACTAGCCAGAGTTGCCTTCAGTGAGAGACAAGGCTGCTTTGAAGAATTTTGTGACTGTGCTTTTGGGAATTTGGAGTCATCTCATAGCAGCAGCAGTAAATAAGTAAACTCTCAACTAAAGTGACAATTATTATTGCCATGGAAACAAATGGGATTCTAAGACGCTTCTCTGATTCTAAGGCTATCGAGGAGCATCTTGAAGTTACAAAAGGGTATTGGCTTTACCTCCCCGCCCCTGCCGGTTCAGGGTCTGCCGCAGCAGCCTCCACAGCATCTTGTCTTGTGTGCGTACAGCATAATGCAAAGCATCATGCCCCGTGCTGTCCACCGCCCCTGCATCTGCTCCATAGCTCAGGAGCAGTTCAGCCACCTCAGTGCTGCCTTTTTCACAGGCCAGGATCAGAGCCGATCTATGGGTTGGGACAAATCTGAGCATAAGCTTTTCTCATGGAACCCAGGAGTCCTGGTTTCAAAAAATCCACTCACAAGGTCAGCTCTCACTCAGTGTGGTCAGGAGAACCACAGACCAACACCAGCCAGTGACAAAGCATGAGGCCAGACCAGAACTTTTCAAATGTCATTCCTTGGAGCTGTAGCATCAGAAAGCAGGGGGCCAATTGGAAGGGCTCCACTTCCATCTGCTTTATATATTGAGGTTCTGCATAAATTCTTTACTGGGGAAAAAGTATTCCATTGCTTAGAAGATAGTTCGAAAACCAGTAAATTAAACTAGTGGATCCAGAGGTATTGATTCTACTTCCAGAGACACCTATGCTAGGAAGATGGCAGTGTCAGCAACAGCATAGGAAAGTATAAGGAAAACGTTCTCAACTCACCAAGAGGAAAACAGTGAAGCAACAAGCAGTGCTCTTCTGAACCACCACTGCGAAGAAGAGAGGTTCCCAAGAAAACAGAGACCAACCTGCCTTCTTCCCCAATACACACACACACACACACACACACACACACACACACACACACACTTTGCCCAGTGGCTCCTTTCTATATTGGTCAGGGTCGGGATTTGGGGTAGGAAGACGGGGAAGGCTCACTTGTCATTCTTGTCAGTGACATTAACCCGGGCGCCTCTCTGCAGTAGCTGTGAGCAGATAGCTGCATGACCACCCAGCGATGCAATCATCAGGGGTGTACGTCCATCCTGCACAGATTGTGGGAAGGGGGTTCATGAGGAACCGGGGGAACCAGGGCTTTGACACAATGCAACCAACTCTCCTGTTCCCGCACCTCTCCAGGAAAAAGCCCCAATCCTGGGGCTAAATACTCCTTCTCAGAGGGTTAGAAGCTCTCCAGAAGATAAGCCTTAACCTCTCTGTGTGGAAGAGGAGGAAGGGCATGGGGAGAAGGAAGAGGAGGTGGTGCTACACAACCCCTGGTCATGGAACTTGGCTAATTAAGTTCAGAGAAAGCAGCAGTCTCCCCATGTAGGGCCCTGCCCAGCTGCCCAGCTGACACTCACATTATCCAGGACATCCAGGAAGGCTTCGTGATCACACAGGAGGAGCACACTTGAGGCACAGCCAGAGAAGGCTACGGAGGGTTGCGGGATCATCGGGTTAAGGGGAAGCAGGAAGGACACCTAGTCAGACCATGACGCAGCATTCCCTCCGACCATTTCAGCAGTCAGCTCTGGCCTGCTCTTCCCGCCAAATGTTATCCCCCCCTCCCTCCCCATCCTCTGGTCCCTGCAGCCCTGTTTCCCACCAGTCCCCTGGCACACACCTGCCCAGTGTAATGGAGTACGATTTTCCACATCTACAGCATCTTCATTGGCACCATGCTGCAAACAGCCACAAAGGGAAGCAGCATGGAGCGTGGTGTTAACATTCTCATCCCATAACCCCCTGTTGGGTCACCAGCTTTCACAGTACTGTGGGGAGGGGCAGGAGGGCCATGACTTTGGCTACCTACTAGGCAAGTCCAATTTATTCCTTGCAGGTGATAGGCAGCCTTGAATTTCAGCCCTGGTTCATAAACCTAGGGCCTAAGAAAAATCATATTATAGGTAAATAAACATGTTGGGGAAAATGACACCTGAGTCTATGTCTGGTATTTTAGGATCATAACTGGGAAACTTGGAAAGGGCCAGGAAGAACAAAGCAGAACATCCATTTGCACAGTGGCCTGTTGAACTGTGCCTTTGAACTTTGGGAGACTTATTTCTGAACTGTCCATATGTCATTTCACATGTATATTTCTCTTTGTACTCCTACACCACAAACTCCTCAAAACAGACAGCAGGCCTTGGGTTTAATGCGAACACCTCTGCCATCCTTCCACCAGCCCATCATCACAGCAGTTAGTCTCTGCAGTGCCTCTGCCAGTGGCTGAGCTCAATACATGCATATTAACTGACTGGCAGTCAGTCCCTGGCAACGCTGCTTTACGACATGCCCTCAAGGGCAGCATTAAGCAGGGTGTCTGCACATAGCAGGTGTTAAACAAATGTTGGCGAACTAATGAATAAGTGATTACTAGCTCTCTTATTGGGAATGAGAGGGGGACATTTGACCAAATATTGCTTGTGAGTACAAGACAGAGTAAGGCATCTCCGGGTCCTCTTCTTCCTTTCACAGGAGTAGTATCAGAGGTTGCTCTTACCTGCAGCAGGACCTTGACACATTGTGGCTGGCAGGAAATAGTGGCCGAGTGCAGGGCGGTGCTCCCTGGGAAGCGAAAGAAGGGGAGAGGGAGTGTGGGTGGCCCCATGCATACCGATGACTCACAGGGAGGGAAGGCAAGAGACGCACATATAATCAGAGGGAGATTAGAGAGAGAGGCTCTCAGCCACATGGGGCCAGAAATTCCTGTTCCCCAAGTGCCTGGTACCTGCGGTGGAGGTGGGAATGGGGGTGAGGTAGGCCCAGCTTGCAGGGAGCGGAACCCCTGGAAGGAGACTGGCCAGAACTTATGAGGAGAGAAGCAGGAGGGCTACAGTTGGAACCCCCAGCAGGGCCCAGCACTGGCCCCCCACCCCCCGACTGCTGCTGTAAAGGGAAAAGCAAGCAGCATGACCCAGTGCTTTAGTCTAACTCACCATCCTCATTCTTGCTGTTGATGTCAGCCCCATTTGCAAGTAGTACAGTCAGACATTCTGTCAGGCCTTTGGAGGCTGCCAGATGAAACCTGCCAGAATCAACGCCGAGAGGCAGAAGGATGAAGGGACCAGGGGATGAGGAATGGGAGAACCTTAATAAGCACTGCCTACTAAGCTCCGTCACCCCGAAGCCAATCCCAAAAGCAGAGAGGGAAGCTCCCGTAGCCTGACTTTCTGAGAAAGAGAAGCCTATATAAATGGCCTACTGTTAAAACTTCAGAGGAGGCTGGGAGCAAAGGTAGGAATAAGAGCTACAGGTCTCAAGCAATCTCAGAGTACTGCAGGGGCGTCCAGGGAACACATAATTACCTGTAACTCAGCACAGGACACTTAGCAGACTGGAAGTGTTACAGAGTGGGCCAGAGCAGAGGGCTGGACATTTGCAGGCTGACTTGGGAAGAGACAAGGGCTAATATCCCTCTTGTTCTAATCACTCCTTCTAGCCACATGACTCTCATGGCCACCACTGCACTCCTAATTTCTCAAGCATACACACCCTCCTATTTGTACAATGAAGAAATACTCTATTTAGTGTATGTTTCAGTTTTCCATTTGTTTCATGGGCTTTATGTCCTTTTTTGGTCAATTTTGTTGATGTGGGTCATGAGGTGTGTGGACCTCAGGGACAATATCTTCTTCCCCCACTTTGTGCAGCACTTGATATGTAGCAAAGATTTATTGATATACTTGCTAATTAAGACAAAAAAGGGCTCTGACGTTGTAGGCATTTCCTGGTCTTACATCATACTGGGGTTTGGGTTTTTAAAGAGAGCCACATACCAAGGGTGAGGATCAAGAAGGCTTACTTACGGGGACTGGCCGTTCGAGTCTAGCTTGGTGGGTCGGGCAGATTTCCTGGAGGCCAGGGCAGCCACACATCCCACGTCCCCCCGCTGCACTGCCTCCAGAAGCTTCTGATCACGGCGGTTCCATCTCTCCACCTGGTCCAGAGCCACAGATTGCGTGAATATAAGAGGCGGGGGTAGAGTGGAGAAAGAAAAGAAGAACGTGTTTAGGATGCCAAACAAGGGAAAAGGGACATCCCTGAGATCCTTTCAGTGTTCCACAAGTCGCTCAGTCTAGATCATTTAGTCCTTCTAGGTGGGCCAGTTAAATAGTCACCAACTCATATGCCACTGGGGACTACTGCCCGTTTTTGCCAGCCCTGGACCAAAAGGTGCTTGGACTACTGAATTAAAAATCATTTTTGAGGACTGAATGCATAGTAATTCAAATGTCTTTTTTTTTTTTTTCCCGGTACGCAGGCCTCTCACTGTTGTGGCCTCTCCCGTTGCGGAGCACAGGCTCCAGACGCGCAGACTCAGCGGCCATGGCTCACGGGCCCAGCCGCTCCGCGGCCCTCAAGTGTCTTTTTATCAGCATTATGATTATTGTTGTTAGGTGCACAACCTCCTAGCAATCGTAGCCATGATTCCTTTCCCTTTTGCTCTTTAAGTCTTGCTGGAGCAAACTGAACCAAACTGACCACTCTGGACTGGGTTCACCTTGCCTCTCAATGCCCCAAGCCCCATGCTCCTCTGTTTCTTTGTTCTCAGATATTTGAGAAATCAAGGCACCTGGCTTTGGGTCATAGCTAGGAGTCCAAATACCTATCCATAGCATCTCTACCCATTGGCTTTGGAGCCCAAAACTAGGAGCAGAAGTACAGAGTTTTCGTTTTCCCTTCTCATGCCTATGCCCTCAGGCTAGTCCTTCTTCCCCTTCCATGGCAACAACAACCAAAAGGCAAAGACAGGTTTCTAGCTCGGCTTGAGGAGGCAGCTCCCCTCCTCCACCCTTCCCTCCGTCCTCATTTTCCTGGCAGGGAGCAGCTGTCCCAGACAACAGCCATACCTGGGCACGCATTGTTTTACCATGCCAGCTTGACTTTTTCAGGTGGTGGGGTAATTACAATAATTGAAGTATCACAGAACATGAAAGAGCTGTGTAAAAACACCCAGAGCTGAAAGCACGGAAAAGCCTGGTTTGGTCCAGAGAGGAAAGGAAAGGAAAGGAAGAAAGGATGCAAAAATCTGTGGAATGGTGAAAAGGGCCCTAGGTGAATATTTGTCAGCAGGCCTAAGTTCACGGCCTTGTTCAGCTACTTCAGTAATTCACATACTTCAGCTACCTAGAGTAAGTCATTGAACACCTCTAATCTGTTTCCTCATCTATAAAATGAGGAAAATAATAACTACCTCATCATGCTGTATTAAATGAGCTAACGTATATAAAATCTCTGTAAACTGTAAAAAGCTATACAAGTGTATGGCATCCTTATAAAAAAACAGGAAGCAGTGGGGGACTGGTGGCGGCACATTGCATTTTATGAGGTGTAATTGCAACAAGAAGAGGCTATAGGAGAAGGTGGGGAAAAAAGGGGTCTATGGAAGCCAACTCATTTTCAGATACATAGCCAGGGCAAATTATTAATCAAGAACAGGAAAGACTTTAAATGCCTAAACCATACAATTATCTAAGGTAGATGGATTCTGAGGTAATACTCGTGAGGTAATTCCTCGTAGCCCTTTTAAGTGCTATTTCAATTACCCTCTCAACACCCCTAGAAAGTAGTTAGGGCTGATATTATTTTATCTAGTTGACAGAAAAGAAACTGAAGCACACTGAGGTTAGATAACTGTCCAGGGTCACACCACAAAATAGTGGTAAAATTGAGATTAGAACCCAGGCCATCAGATGCCCTATTCTAGTTCTCACCACCAGGCCATTTACTACGGAGCTATGGAAGGTTTACTTATTTTCAAATAAACAGTCTAAGACCTCCTCCAGGGTAAAACCACCCACCTTCAGACACTACTCTGTACAAGGAGAAGAGTCTCCAAACAGGTTAATTCTCAAAGGACATAATAAGCAAAATGACTGCTCCACATACCAACAGACTGAGATGTAATAACACGTTATCCAATGCCCCATGGGGGGCCATATCACCCTCAGAAAAAGCAGACAGCTAGAACTACACCTCCACCACAGGACGCCACCATCAGCTGACCTCAATCTGAAGTTCTCTATTTAAAATCCTGATTCTAACACTTTCTATCCTTGTGAATTGAGGCATGTAAAACTTTTTTGAACCTCAGTTTGCTAATAAAATAACACTATATAAAGCACCTAGAACTGTCTGTCACGTAGTTAAGGTACACAATAAATGTTAGCCCTAATCCCCAGCCTTCCTAGCCTTGCTTGGCACATTTTGGGTGTTCCTGGGCTCAGAATTCTCCATCCAGGGGAGTGGGAGGAAGGGATCTTGATCATATCGGGTAATGTATGACAGTCAAGCTGTATAGATGGTAAAGGTGCTTCTTAGCAAGGTAGATAATTCTCTTTCCAGCTAGATAGTTCTAAATCCACCCAATTTACTCCCTATAATTTTGTTATACCAAGAAGAATTTAGTATAGGTAGAAATTCTTCACAGCCAAACCTCTGCAGAGCTAGGGTGAAGAAGAACAGAGGGGAACTTCCCTGGCAGTCCAGTGGTTAAAACTCTACACTCCCAATGCAGGGGGCACGGGTTCGATCCCTTGTAGGGGAACTAAGATCCCGCATGGCCACATGGCAAGTACAAAAAAAAAAAAAAAAAAAGAGCAGAGGGATGCTTCCGAATTTCAAGATCCAGTCTATTGTTCATCACAGCCTCAAGGGAGCAATCACCAAATTAATCAGCAGACTCAAAACAAGGATAAGCTTTGTATCTCCCGTAGGATTGGGGGTGGGGGGGTGGCTTTGTAGAAGTAATTGCAGCCTCTGCTTATCTCTGGCCATGTGTCTATGACCGTCCTATCAAGGTGGAACACACCAACAGTAGAGAGAGAAACAGCAGAGAGAGTGGGTACCTCTGTAGGACAGGTGAATGGAAATGGAAATGCTGTCCTGGAGGAACCAGGAGCTGTCTCTCAATTTTTAAAATGCAACTGACATTCCTCTAAGCTGATCCAGTGCCTACTGTTTAAAGCTATTTTCTGACTTACTTCCTACATACGCAGAGTAAGCTGCCTATGTAAGACACCCTCAAAGGTATCCTCTACTTGACTAGATCAAAATGAGATTATAGGAGCTGGCTTTTGTTTTTTTGTTTCTTAAACTTCCTATATGTATTCTGGATGACTTAGATTAATTTTTAAATGATCACAGATCCTTCAGTCCTTATCTCAATCTGAGGGTGCAATCTGGATCCAGGGGTGGGAGCGGGGATGGAAAGGGGCAATCTTCTGCCATGACTGGGAAGCCAGGCTTTGGGAGTGGTCAGGAAGGCTGTCACACTATTTCTCTGACAAACTGGTTCAGAGCGGTTAGCCACCCAGGGAGTGGAGGAATTTATCATGAGAAGTGTGGGGAAGTTTCAAGAGGAAACAATTTACAGCTTAAACTGGTCTATTTTCAATCTCGTTGGATCCATACCCTGACTGAGGAAACACATTTCTTTCCAGCTAAGTAGTTCTAAATTCACCTAATTTACTACCTATAATCTTGTACTCAGAAGAGTTTAGAATGGGTAGAAATTCTTCATGGCCAAACCTCTGTAGAGCTGGGATGAGGAAGGACAGAGGAATGCTTTAGAATTCCAACATTCAGCCCATTGTTCATCCCAGCATCCTGGAAAGTAGGTATTGACCAACAATTGGAGAATCAGGATGAATGAGATAGTTTCCCCATTCCTAAGGAGCAGGCAGACTCCACAAACCTGAAAGGGCAGGGCAATGTGGAGGACTTTCAGTAACTAAGAAAGAGTCCATGTGAATAAGAAAATCATCCTGAGTTAAGACATTCTGGATAGCCTCAGTTTCTGGTACCTTTAGTAGTCATTCAGTAAATGCCTTTTGATTGGTTGATTAATGTGTGGAAACTAAGTGGGGAAGCAAACATTAAGTGGGATGAGAACAGGCCTCAACAGAGTTCCTACTCTTGCCTCGTAGGTCACTTCCAGGCTTCTGTGGCCTGCCCATGCAGGGTGAGCTGAGCATTTCTCACGTTTGCTCAATGAATGACACCACAAAGTCAAGTTAGGCTAAGCAATATTACTACAGGTAGTTGGCTACTTCACTTCAAAATGAACTGTCATCCCAGTCTCCACACAAAATTTCATCCCTAGATAGGGGGTCTCTCTGTAAGAGATCTTCAGAGAAGAAGAAGCTATACCCTCCCTTAGCCACTCCCTTCCGTAGTCTTCCTCCCTGTGTTTTGTTCTGGGAGAACATGGGGAGGACAGTGACTTCTACTGGGAACTCTCAGAGTGAATCCATTTTATCCTCTTCGCCTCTCACCATTACCGTTCCCCGGCTCAGTCAAAGGAAGCAGAGAGTATAGGCCCTAAACAACTGGGTGAGGGTCTAGAATGAAGGAAGATTATGGGGAGAAGCAGGCAGAAGGCCTTGAGTGGCCCAAAAACCAGTATGATGACCAGGCACTGCAGTGAACTGGCCAGAGTGGATTCTGCAGGCAATTTACCCATTCCTTGGGGAGCAGCCAGGCAACTGTCCTCCTCTGGCAATGCCTGTTGGGCCGGCCAGGCCGGACTGCAAGATTAACCCGCAGAGAGCAGGCAGAAGGAGGTCGGGGAGTTGAACAGCCACTGGACAGAGAGGAGCAGAGCTTGAAGGGGAGAACAGGAGAAGTCTGCTGCTGTCAGAGCACCGACTGGAAAGAGGTTTGGAGTGATGTCTGAGAGCCAGTGGTGCTGATGAGAGAATGGAAGTGGAAGTGGCATGGGGTGAGATGGGGGCAAGGACAGAGAAGACTCTATGAGGAAGTGCTAGGGGAAAGCACGGGGCTGGAAGTACTTGCTGGACTGAGAGCAAGGATTAGGCCATATAGGAGGGCAGGCTTGTGAGGACAAGGCAGGCCTGGTAAATGGGGCGTGGGGCAGTACTTGGGAGACAGAAAGGGGCTTGGGGCTGAGCAGGGGCTGGGGATAGGACAGATACTTGAAGGTAGTTCAGTACTGGGAAACAGAGAAGAAGTAGAGAACATAGCCTTTGGGAGGCGGCAGGGGCTGCCGGAAACATATCATTAGTTGGGGGTGTAGATGCTTGGAGGACAAGAAAGGGCCAAGGGAAAGGACCTTGTGGGAGACAGGGTCTTGAGGAAGGCAGGGCGGGAGGGCTGCACTGCGGGAGCGAAAGAGCTAGAAAGACCGATAAAGAGAAAAGGCGACGGTGCGTGGAGATGGGACTCAGGACTTCTGTCACCACAGGGCTTGGACCCCAGCCCCATGCCCATCCTCCCAGACATTGTAGCACATACCGCCACCTGTGAGCTGGAGCAGGAGAAGATGCGCTTCATGGCCGGGGCCGGGGCCACGGGGGGACGGGGACGCGCGGAGAGCGGGGTCACAGGTTCCTGAACCCACCGGACTCGTCTGCAGCTGTGTAAGAGAGCTGTCAAAAGCAAACCGGGACCCGCCCCAGGGGGGGCCACCCCGTTCAATCAGAGGCAAGAATCCGAGGGCTGGTCTTAACACTCCGCCCCTGGCCCAGCCTCACTCCGCCGTTGCGGAGACAAAAATCCTGCAGTCTCCGCCTGGGCTTGGTCTCAAAACCTCACCCTCCCACACCGAACCCGCCCCCAGCTCCAACCTGCTCAATCGTAAAAGGGACCTCAGGTCCCCAGACCCGGGATCCGGCTAAAACTCCTCCCCCTGTCCCGCCCCGCCCCGCCCCTCCCCGCAGTTCCAGGCTGCGGCTCCACCCCAAGCCCCGCCTCAGCCCCGTCCCCCGGAGCGCAGCCGCAGGAGTCTCCCGTTGTGCACGCCTCTTAGAAACTGTCGCATTTAACCACTGGTGACGAAGATTTGATTATATCCAGAGATATTTGCCGACTTAGTTACCTCTGCTTCGTCCCCCCATTCCGCGGCCAAAAACCCGGGCACAAAGAAGGATTTGAAGAGAGCAGTTTGGAAACGGGAGGAGATTGTAGTGCCGAGCAAAGGACTGAGCGTGGATGATGCACGACCCACCGCAACGTGGAGAAAGGGGACCAGGCCTAATATCCCAGCGCACCTCTACGTTAGTAAAGGGCACAGGGAGAGGAGCGATTTTTTTTATTCTAAGCATTCCCTTCCACAAAAATACGCACAAAACCGTCTTCATTATTTCCACTGCCCTTTAAATTCAGATTCTCAGAAATTCGTGCTTGAACAGTTAGTCTACCCGTCTCTCTTTTCTCCTCCCTTCAGCCAGAGAGAGCACACTCAAATGCATGTGAAAGCCTACAGGATAAAGGTCAGAGTTCTTAACGTAGTTTACTAGGCTCATCAGGAGCTGCACTCTGCCTGTTCAAGTCTCATCTCTCACTACTTTCACAAACAGTCTAATGCTCAGGCTGCTCCAATCTACTACAGTTCCCTTCCCAACTGGTGATTAATCCTCCCTGGAATGCCTCCTCTCACACTTGGTGGCCCCTCAAGACTTTTTTTTTTCTGTAAACTTTTAAAGTCCCTCCAACCTCACCTAAAAAAGTGTGCCTCTTGTGTGCGACACATTTCTAATACTGATATGTCGTCTAGCGACCAGCTCTCTGTATTTTCCATTATATGTTTACATGTTTGTTTCCCCTACTAGACTGGGCTCTTTGATGGTAGGAGTTGCATTTTATATTATTCAAATTGCCTAGCACATATTAGGTGCTTAATGTCTGATGAGTGAATGAACAAAAGAATGAATAAAGGAACAAAGGAGCAACGATGAGAAGAAAGCAACACCTGTGTGTCTGAGGAGAGCCTGGTGTTTCTACAGTTGCTTCTCAAACTGGCTCTGCTTCAAAGGAAGAAAGAGGTAACAGGCTTTTTGAAGAACAGGTTGGGGTTAGAGAAAGTCCCATTCTGGCGCTGAGGAAGAGAGAAGAGAGGGATCTCTAGGTGGAGAAAAATATTAAGAGTGCTTTTTTAATCATGTGGAGAGAGAATTAGATGAACCAGTCCTCAAGGATACCCATCTCCCTTTGCAGGCTGACTGGGGATAAAGAGGGGAAATCTGTCAACATAACCATGGCCTCAGTCCTTGCCCCAGAAACAAGTGTGCTGCATAAATGTTGATCAAACTATAGCCTATATGAATTGTACTAAGGGCCACCATGGATCCTCCTGCCACAAAATAACTCACCAGCTTGGCACAGAATGGTTGTCCCAGCCTAATAGGCCAGGTAACTATAACAATAGTTACCATTTATTAAGTACTCACTATATGTTCACTTTACTTGAATCATCTCATTTAGTCCTCACAACCCTAATAAGTTTAAAGTCAAGAAAGTCAAGACATTGAGAAGTTAAATCTGTTCAAGGTCAAGCAGGATTTAAGTGGTAGAGCTTAGATTTAAACCCAAGTCTGTCTTCATTCTTAACCACTGCTCTACACAGCTTTTTATCTGAGCCTCAGGGTAGTTATGACTTGCCCAAAGCCACTTAGCTCATAAATGGCAGGCCTGGGATTTCAGTATAGGCCTATGTGTTTACCGAACCTACACATTTTACACTCTGTGCTCATTTAAGTAGGTGAGGATTGCAGGAGGCTAGAGTACATCTCCAGTGGGAGAGTCACAGAAAACATTTCAATACTTCATAACCTTGCCTTCCAGGGACTCAATTGTATAAGGTCTCAAGGTAAACCGAGACTCCACCTCTCACCGTTTGTGAGCAGTCTATATCCCAGGGAACTCAAAGAGAGCCAGAAGTCATTTGACACTGAACTTTATTTGTTCTGACCATCTGATATACTGTCTACCCTGCTAGGAAACAGAGACAATGCTGTCTGCAAAAGGCCAGAGACATGCCAAAATAAACACTGTGACCAGATCTCAAGAACAGCCCTGGAGGACAGAGTCTGTGGCGGCTAGTCAACTGCCCAATCGGGTCCCCTCTCTTCTCAGCTCTGAATGGGTGCTGATTCTTCAAATGGCTGTCAGAGCTGCCCTCTGGAGACCAGTAACTAACTTTGGTGTCCAAAGTCTTGATTACAGAGAACTGTATGTTACCCAGTTGTCAATGAGAATCCACTTCTCTTTACTGGCCATGACCAAAAAATGGGAGTCAGGTGGTGGGGTGGTCCAGAGATAGAAACTAACTTGAGAATTTCCAGTAAACATCAGGCAAGGGCTGTCCAACTGATTGTACCAGAGAAGCCCTACAAGGTATGGCTGGAGATGCCCCAGAAACATTTCCTAGGAGATATTTGTGCTATATAAACAGTGCCAAGTAAGTAAGGGCTTGCTTCCCAGAGACCTTTTGCAACCTACTTCAGCTTCTTCCTTAATTCAGACCCCATGGGGCTGCTGCTTCCCAAGTCTAGTAAGGTGAAAGGGTTCCACCATCAACTCCCTTCTCTCTAGTTTCTATAAGGAGGCTCCAAGGAGGGCTCATGAGTGTGTGAGGCCTGAGAGAGGAGAAGACTGCCTAGGGTATCCAGTCTTCTCTGTTATTCCAGCTCTAGCCACGTGGGGGCCCCTGGCTCCAGAGAATCGGGCACCCAGCTCTGGCTTTGCTCCCAGGGAAGGCTGGAGAGTTGGGAAACCCTTGCCCAGAAGGCCTGGGGCAGCTCCGTTTCACCAGCACCTGAGGGCGGGCGAGTGCACCACGAAAGTCTCAGGTTTCAGGGGGATGGCAGTTGCCTGTCTAAAGGCTTCTCTGTTCCTTGGAATTGTACAGAATGTCTCTTGTGGCTTTTTCTCCTCCCTCCTTTTTTCCTGTTGACTCTCCCCATCCGGCCCTCTGAATCACCAGACTCCACAGGAAAGCAGCAGATGTTGACTTTACTTCGTTCAAGCCAACGTCAGCTCTCTCCTGTGGAGTGGGGAGAAGGCAGGAAGGTGAGAGGTGGGAAATGGAGGAAGATAACCCTTGTCCTTTCCAAATTGTGAGGGAGGATGTAGAGGGAAACTGAAAGAAGTCAGGGACCTAGGCAAAAAATTCTTAATTCCTGGGGATGGGGAAAAAAGGACCCTACACTAAGGTCCCAGTGTTGGCTCTGGAACCAGGATGGTAAGGAGGGAAGCACAGGGTGGGAGTGTTTAGTGCCAGCCCTTCTCGTCTGAGGTAAGGCCTCATCCCTTGCCAGCAGCATCCTCATGACTCAAAGGTCAAGTCAGGCTGCAGGTCTGGGGAGATAGTCCAGAGGCTTCTTCCTGTCCCATCTGAGCCCCCAAACCTCTGCTGTTATGCAAGTCTTTTGGAGAAGCTGCCAGGGAGGACTTTCTAGGGCTTTATTCTACATTCATTGCTCCAATTTCTCTTCTCTTTTTTCTTCCTCAGGGATTTTCTTACGGGCAAAGAAGCCAAGCTGTAGGGAAAGAGATAAGAGTCTTCACCAAATGCCCTGCCTGGGGACCCGGCCAACAGCCCTTAGATGTATCTGAAGTCTTCAATTTTGTTCTGCTTCCAAAACTGAGATTCAAATTTATTTTATTTGGCTTAGTTTAGTTCAACCAACATTTGTGGAGGACAGTGAGGAGGACAGTGAAGGAGATCTGGGCATGACACCCACAGCCTGCTTAGCTGCCCAGCACAAATCCGGTTCTCCCGGCTATAATCAAGGATTCCTTAATTCATGAGCACCATGCCCCATACTCCCCACGACAGCAGTGCTTACCTTCCAAAGGCAGAAGACAAGGAGAGCAAGCAGAAGCAGCCCTCCCAGGACACTGCCAATGAGGATCCACAGGGAGATGAGGACAGGGCGGGACTGAATTACCTCCAGGAGGCTCTGCATAGGAAGGAGAGTTGTTTTTTGTTTGCACCGTTTTGCCCAGCTAGCCTCACCCAACATTGTAGCAAAGCCAGCCGCAAAATAGAAGACTAAAAGGAAAGAGACTGAGGTAGGAATGGAGGCAGTGGGACCCCACCATTCTGATTTATCACTTCTGACTCCCTGACTGCTGCCTAATGAAGACACCTCTGTTCTGAAAAATCTCACAGGTGCCCTTAGGCCACTGCCACCCTTACTAGTTCCACAGTTCTCAGACTCAGTCTCCAGCCCCACCTCACTCCAACGGGAGGCTTCAGTCAGCTGTAGGACACTGCCCTCCTCAGTTCCCAGCTCGAAGGTGCTGACCACTGTCAGAGACTTGAATTTGGCCTGTGAATGGAAAGACATTTAAAGTGAGCCATCATCTGAACTGGGAGATTGGGATTGATTAATATATGTATAAAAAGGATAACTAATAAGAATCTGCTGTATAAAAAAACAAATAAAATTCAAAAAAATTAAAAAAAAAAATAAAGTGAGCCATCATCAGGTGATAAGGCTCTCAGAACCCTAATGGCAAAGATGAGGCTGAGGGGCACAACTTCCAGGATGTTCAAAACCAGAGAAAAAGGTTGGAGACTGATGGGGAAAGAAAAGAAGGGTAACAGATGGAAAGCCTATGGCCCTTCATATACTCTGTTTGCTCTACCTGAAATGCATTCAACTCCTCTTTCTTTGGCTAACGCCTACCCTTCCTTTAGATGTCATCCCCTCTGGGAAGTAGGAAAGTGTTCCCTCCTAACCCCCATCACCCTGGATCAGGTTATAATATTCTGTTTACTTCTCTGTCTTTCACCTCTGAACTATAAGATCCTTGAGGTCAAGGGTTGTATGTTAGTAATTTATGTGTCCCTAGTTTCTCAATAAATCTTTGTTAAAAGAATAAATAAATGAATGAAAAAAGGATACCAAAGAGAGATAAAGAGAGAACCAGACTTAGGGAAGGATGGCCTGTCAGACTTAACTTCCCTGAAAGATGCCTACATCCCAGGGATCTTGTGTAATTCAAAGTATACAGAACACGGGAAAGCACAATATAAACCCCTAGTACTAAACAGCTGTTATAATTAAGAGGTCATTTCCCTGCTCAGGAACTCACATGACTCCTGACTGCCTATCATATTAGGTTCTATTTCATCTTCCTGGCTTTAAAGATCTTTGATAATCTAGATCTCTTTCACTATACAATATCACTTCCCACTACCCTCCATGCTTACCCTGCATGTAATATCAACTATTTACTCATTCATTTAATAAAAATGTATTAAATCACTACAATGAGTTAGGCATGGTGCTAAATGTTGCGGATATTCTCCTCAGTGTCTACCTAATAGAGGGCTTTTTATATAGCAGGCATTTGATGGGTTGATTGAATTTAGGTATCCTATAAATGTTGGTTGGGGCTTCCCTGGTGGCGCAGTGGTTGAGAGTCCGCCTGCCGATTCAGGGGACACGGATTCGTGCCCCAGTCCGGGAAGATCCCACATGCTGCGGAGTGGCTGGGCCCGTGAGCCATGGCCGCTGAGCCTGCGCGTCCGGAGCCTGCGCGTCCGGAGCCTGCGCGTCCGGAGCCTGTGCTCCGCAACGGGAGAGGCCACGACAGTGAGAGGCCCGCATAATGTCGGTTGATTATTGATATAACAATAAGACATGATAAAATGGAGGAAAATACAAGAATAGTAACTAGCTTCTAGTGAGTTCATCTCATTATTCACTTAGTCTTTACAACAACCCTATGAAGTAGGTCTTTTCTTCCCCATTTTAGAGATGAGGAGAAAGAAACTTAGAAAAATTAAATAACTTTGTGAGTAGGAGGCAAAGCTCGAACTTGAACACGAGTCTGTCTACCGGAAAAGGCTATGCTAAAGTCCCAGATAGGAGCAGCAGGGGAAAGCAGTGGAAAAGGAAAAGTTTACCCTTCGGAAAAATTCATTGTGAACCAGCCTCAGTAGTCCAACAGAGACCTCAGTCCCCTTTGCCAGTCGCCCAAGGTGGCACCTCATGACCTGACACCGGGAATTGTTCCCATTCTACCAGAAGAGAGAGACACATCAGGACGCTGGGGTGGAAATATCCCTCACTCCCCACTCTACTCTCCAGCCCAAGGCTCCAAACTCTACTGCTCCCCCCTGCATTCCCACTCCGTACACCTACTTCGCCCTCTTGTGACTCATACCAGCCAGCTTGTGTGCTGGAGCTCCTCTGGATGCACAGGGGGCTCTGGGGGCTCAGTCAGGTTCTGCACTGTGCAGCTTGCCTAGAGGAAGATCCAACTTGAGGGACCCTCTTGATGGTGAGAGGCCGGCCACTCCAGGCTGAGCAGGAGCACACCACCCACACTCTTGTAGTTCTTCCCTGGGTGATCCCTTTCTTTCTTCTCAACGAAGCGAGGTATGTGAAAGAAAGGCGCCCCCAGGGAGGGAGGAGCCCTAAGAGCAGTGACCCAGGACGCTGGGAGCTGGGTGAGTCCACCAAATCAAGAGGGCAGGGTTCCACACGCCCCTAGCCCAGACTCACATTGTTAGTGATGACTTGAGACAGTGACAGGAAGTAATGGCCCCCATGGGCCACGGCTGGAAGGAGGGCTGAGACGATGAGGCCACTGACCACATAGCAGCCAAGGTTCTGAACCTAAGAGGAGGATTGGAAATGGGAAGAGGTGAGAGGCAGAGAAAGACTCTTCCTCATCCGTTCCCCTTTACCCTCAATACCACTGACATCTAAGAGAGACTCCTCCCATACTTTGCCCAGGAACTCCTCCCCCTCCCTCTGCTTATGCCAAGGTCCCTCCAGCTTCTCACCCTAAGAGTGGTTTTGAATTCAGGGCCGGGGCCCACTGGGAGGGTCCCATATGGGTGAACCTCATAGCGGTGCAGAGTGGACTCACTGCGTGGACACCAAGTCAGGAAGCACATGGTCACAGCCATGACACAGACACAGGGGCACATGATCAGCACACAGACATGGATTCAGGGAAGGTAGGGCCAGCACATGGATAAAGAGATAGGGGTACATAGAGAAGACAGAAATGAGACATGACATAGACTTGGTACAAACTTTATGGCCACACCCCATATCCCATCACACCAGCTCCAACCCCCAGGGCCCAGCAAAGCCCTACAACTAGGATGCATAAGTACTACACCTACGAAAGAAAGATGCTTAAGAGAAGCTTCAGCATGAGTGGGACTGAGGGCAAAAAGATAGAGCAGCCCTAAGGGTTTGGTGTTTGGGAACACTGAAGCACATGGAGGGAGAGGGGGGAAACATAAAGAGTATGAGTCTGGGGTCAGAATGGGGTCTCAGTGGGGAGCTGAGCCATACCTAGAGAATAGGAGGTGAGCCTCATACTGGATGTAGGCTGAGGTCTGGGCTGTGTTATCATGAAGCGTGCCATTTCTCTCCAGGCTATTGCTGTAGGGTCAGGGGGAGAGGCTCGCATCCCAGCCCTGTCTCAGACACCCCTCTCTAGAGTAAAGGAGTCACGCTGTTTCCACCCCTGCTCCCACCCGCACACCACCACCACCAAGACCCAACAGGAGAGGCCTGGGAGGAAATGCCCATTGTTCTCACCTGGTGGCAGTCAGCCTCACAAGGACCTGGCTCAGGAGGAAGGAGCAGCTAAACTCAAACTCTAGCAGAAAGGTCACCTGGGAGAGAGGGACATGGTAGATTTCTCCTCATGGGACAATACAGAGGAACAGGAGCCCTTGTGTGCCTCCTTTCCTAAACTCCCAGGCCCTGCAGATTCCAGCCCCTGATCTCTCAGAGGCCCTTTCTCATCCTGGGCCCCAACTCACCTTGGCTCCAGCCTGGAAGACAGGATGCCCCACGCTGCAGAGGCGGGCATGAGGGGAAGGGGCTGCACACTCCACCTTCACTGGGCCGTCCCCCTGAGAGCAGAGGAAGCGGGGTGGAGGCTAAGGTGGGGCTGCAACTGCCCTCCTGCCTGCAGCCTCTAAACACTGCAAGCCTTTCCCTAGGGCCCCTCACAGACAATACCCCAATTGTCCTCCTCCCAAATTCCCTCCCCCAAGGGCACCTGAGGAGTAAAACTGGATAGGTGAAGGTTTCTGGAGAAGCTGAGACTCAGGCTAGTGTTGTAGGCATTTTCCTTCCTGTTCTTCAGAGTTGCTGACACCAGCACTTTCCTGCGACCACCTCGAACCACGAATGGGTCCTTCCTAGGAGTCGTGGATAAAAGAGAGACCAGAGTTGAAGGAGCGCCAGAAGCCTCGCTTCTGTCTTCCTGGGCAAGAAACAACCCTCCATCTCCCTTCAAGTCCCTTCTGATCTGTCTCGGGTCACCCCCATTTGGCCAGTTCATGTCCATCCCACCTGGAGCCTCTGATGTTCATATTAGCTCGAAGTACCAGATCTGTGACACATTCATTGTCAGGGCCACAGTCCTTCGAGAAGGGGACCTAGAGGAGAGAGAAGGGGCTGAGGGCTGAGAGGAAGGCGTGGGAGAAAGGAATGGGATTGAGGGAAAAGTGAAAAGAGTAGGTGCCCAAGTTAGATTTCACTGTGATCTCATGTCTCCTCCCTCCCCTTTCTCTTGAATTCACTGAGAAGGGCAGTGTTGGCACCCAGGGCAGGGCAGGGCTTGGCACTTCTGACCAGCTTTCGTATGGAGGTAGGTGAGCCCTCATCCAGCACAGGCCCTGGTTTTGTGGTGTTGTCCAAAGCAAAGGTCACAGTCAAGGCCACTGGCCGGAGGTAATCTGATGTATCCTAAGAGAAACCAGAGTCAAGGATCATGGGGAGCCAGGATTAGGGATACGACCCAGGAATCCTAGCAGAATGTGATAATTATGGCGATATTTACGGAGCACTTTCTGTGTGCCGGGCACTGTCCTAAGGTTTTATCAATACTATTACATTTAATTCTAAGACAGCTAACTCCTATTTTGTAGTTGTTATTATTATCCCCCCTTTTCAGGCAAGGAAACTAAGGTTTGCAGGTTATATGAGTTGCCAGAATTCACAGGTGGTAAACGGCAGAGCAGGATTCAAACCCAGATCAGCCTGACTCCACAGTCTGATCTTTCTCACTTTGCTGACTCTGGCTTTCTTGCCGATCCAGCAGAAAGTCCTCCCTCTGATCCAGCCTTCTTCTCACTCCCAGGCCCTGATGCAAAGCAGTTCCTGCCCCCTCCTCACCAGCACATGGAAGTGCAGCGGCTCACAAGTGATAGTCCCCACACTGAGCCGGAGCCGCCGAGGGGACAGCCTCTGGCCAGAGCCGTCAAACGCTGCACGGGCTCCAGCTGTCCACTCATCCAGCGATGCTGTGAACCGCACATCTGAATGGGGCAGGCAAGAGTGCAGGTGGAGAGGGGTCCCAAGATCATGGCAGGCAAGGGGTTGAGAGCTGCCTAGCATGCACTCTAGTCACTCACGGAATTGGCGATCCCAGCGACCGGGAGTGCGGGAGGTCACTTGGAAGCAAAGGGCTGCGGATAGGCAGGCTGCCTCCTGGCTGCGTCGCTTGCAGTCCCTCTGAACCACACTGATGGCTGGCGGGGTCACATCCAGTGAAGGGGCCAGGTGGACAATGGGCCGGGAGCTGGGAACAGGGTGGGAAAGAAAGTCTAGCAGAGGGAAGAAAGCCCTTTGAGAAAGGCAGTCCCCAGTGTTTGCCTCCCTGAGGTCAAAGGAAAGAATAAGGAGCTAGGGGACACATGTGTCCGCCTCCCCTGAACCTTCTGACAGAAGTAAGATAATAGTTAACATTTTTTAAAAAATTAATTTATTTTTATTTTTGGCTGCCTGGGTCTTCACTGCTGCGTGTGGCCTTTCTCTCTAGCTGCGGCGAGCAGGGACTACTCTTGGCCTTGGTGCATGGGCTTCTCATTGCGGTGGCCTCTCCCATTGCGGAGCATGGGTTCTAGGTGTGTGGGTTTCAGTAGTTGTGGTACGCGGGCTCAGTAGTTGTGGTGCATGGGCTTAGTTGCTCCGCGGCATGTGGGATCCGCCTGTACCAGGGATCGAACCCTTGTCCCCTGCATTGGCAGGCAGATTCTTAACCACTGCACCACCAGGCAAGTCCCAATAGCTAACATTTAATCAGCACTTGCCGTGTGCTAGGCACTGTGTTTAGATCTTTTCACAGATTATAGCGTTTAATCCTCACAACAAACCTCTAAGGCAGGTACGATTATTATTCCCGCTTTATAAACTAGGAAACAGAGGCACAGAGTAAGTTGATCAAGAAAGCCAAATATAACTTTGTGATTCCAAAGCCCTTGCTTTTAACAGCTATGCCATGCTGTCTACTGCTACCTGAGCTGGGGCCACTCACCTGAGCAGGATGGCTGCCCCTTGGGCACCCACAGCAACATCTACCAGGTCATCTCCATCCAGATCTAACCTGCCATCCACACTTCGGCCAAAGTAGCTGAGGGCCTGTGGCATGGAGACAGCAGCAATCCGCTGAGAGGGAGAGAGGAGACACTGAGCAGAGACTCACACAACTGGTTGCCCAGGCCTCCCACCTGGCTTTTTCTAATTCTCCCCTCAGGCATGAGGAGGAATGAGAGGAACTTGCCTGTGTTCAGGAGTCTCTAGTAGAGCAACATGTTTCCTACCCCACCGCCTCACCTTTTTGACTACTGATAAAAAAGGCACTTGTTCAGTTTGGGTCTCAAGCCCAGGGGAGCAATGATAACCAAAGGGTGCACCTCCTTTCCCCTTCCTCCCACCATGCCCCTGCCTCGTCGGGGCATTCCTGACCTGGGCAGGACAGGGCTTGACTCCACTCTGGGTCCCGTGATAGAGGTACAGTGCTCCACGGTGCCCATCCTCCAGGGGCGCTCCCATAGCCACATCAGCGAAACCATCTTGGTTCAGATCAGGAAGGGCAGCCATGGCAAAGCCAAATCGAGCATCCTGTGGGGGTTCTGGCTGAAGTGTTCCCTGGAGTGTCAGCAAGGACTGCTGGTGGAGGTGAGGAGAAGGCAGAAGATGCTGATTTGACAGTCCCACCCTCTCAGCCAGCCCTCAAATGTGTGTGCCTTCCCTCACTCCCTTTGCCCCCCACAGACAAGTTCTAGGGTATCCCAGCAAGTCTCACCTGGCCCACCAGATACACATAAACACGTCCTGTCTCCTTGTTCTGGGGCCCCAGGAACATGGGGGCAGCCACAAGCAAGACGTCAGTTGTTCCATCCCCATCCGTATCCAATGGGCAGAGCTCACTGCCAAAGTACGAGCCAATCTGGAGAGCGGTAGGTAGTGGTGACCCCAGAGGAAAGGGAAGGCAAGATTATGGACAAGTGGGGAGCACCTGCCAATCTGGTCCTCACATCCCTGACAGACTCTGCCAACCAGAATTCAACACAGACTTTTAAGGCCCCTCTCTTGTCCCTTCACTCTCTTCCCCCACAGCCTGAAGCTCCCTCAGGAGCCAAGGGTCTCACCCTCCCTTGGATGCCCTACCTGCTCCCCCTGGAGGCTCTGGGCGACCCTCACAGCCCCATCTTTCTTAAGCTGGAAGGCGATGACCTTTCCTCGATGTCTAAACCGAGGAGCTCCTGAGAGAAAGAGGCGGCGTCCACCCCGCAAAAGCATGGAGGAAACTGAGTAACCTAGAAGTGGACAAGGAGCCGGAGGTGAAAGGGAAAGAAGATGGGGTCAGAGTAGGAGGTTTCCCTAAAGGCACAGAAGGGGGTCCCAAAGGAAGGTAGCAGGAGATCAGTGAGAAACTGCATGAGTTAAGAGTGAGTACCTTATACCCTCCATCCCACCCACCACTGAGGAAGCATTTTTTTTTCCCCCTCCACCATCTAATCCTTTGCAGCTCTCTGCTACTCACCCAGGTAGGCTGCATGGTTCTGCAATGCAGGGGGGAACTCATCTTCCAGGGCCGTCCGTGGCGGGAAGAGGCGGCGACCTTCTTCAAGCCATAACACTGAGCCCCCCCAGTCATAAGCCCCTACCATCCCGAAGAGAATCCCATCCTGTAGGGCAGAACCAGATGGGGTCGCTGAAAAGACAGTGGGGAATAAGAAGAAAAAGCTCTCCAGGAGTGAGAGGGTCACTGAGGGCATGCTGGGGTCAGTTGGTGGGGTATGGGAAGGTCAGCATGGACATTGGTTAAAGGAGGAATCCGGAAGACCCTGGGGTTGAAGCTGTCTGAGTTAGAGGCTGGAAGGAGTCAGATGTTGAGAGGGGTCAGAGTCTGTCCAACCTTTAGCCGATGAGTAGAGAAACCAATCTGAGACATTTCCAGCCCAAAGGAGCTTTCATTTTCTCCGTGGGACCCTTGAGTGTGAGAAAACATCATGAGGCAATATAAGGGAAGACAGTTTCCCCTTTGACCTTCTGAACTTATTCCAGAAGCCCACCTATACCCCAGAACTCCCCCTACCCTGTCCTCTGTTTCTCCAGGGTAATCATTACCCTCAAGGCCAAAAATCCGGTCCCCTAATGCATCCACAATGTCAGTCAGTGCTGCTTCATCTGTGACATTGAAGAAGAATCTCTCGTCTGGATCACTGGCAATAGCTCTGATTTCCCGCAGGAAAGCGCTGGGGTCTCGCTGCCGCCGGAGGTAGTGACCAAGGACCTGGGGTCAGGAGATAAAGGTGGGGTCTGCTAGCTGTGTGCTGTGAGACGGTAGAGCTGTACAGGACACAGCCAACTAAAGAGAAGAAAGGGAATACGGCTGATGTCTGGGAAGGGGTCAACGTCTGTTTTCTTAAGTTCCCAGTCCTCAGTGTCACCCTCCCCAATCCCTTCTATCCTTCCAGATCCAGAGCTGTTCTCACCGCAATCCCATAGCGTGTCACTCTGCCAGCTTCGCAGGCCTTTAGTGCTGCAGGAAGTTCCTCTCCATCATGTGACTCTCCATCAGTGACAACCACCAGTAGCCTGGCAGCCTCTGGTCGGCCCCCATGGGACTGACTGAATCCTTCTGTGCTGAGAAGAGAGAGAAAGGAGTGAGGTGTGATCAGATGTGTGCAGATAGATACACATACACACAGTACTTAACACTGTCGGCAGTTCACTGAGGCCAGGCCTCTTGCCTTTTAGCCCATCTCCCCAACTGTCTAGCGTAGAGACTGGCATACAGTAAGAGCTCAAATGTCTGAATGTCATAGAACATATAGAGCAGCATATCATCAATGCAAGTAAGTATAAAATCCATTCACTCATAGATTCATTCAGCAAATATTGTATTTAGGAGGACAAATATTAAGGGAACGTAGAATAAAGGAGAATGGTCAGGTCAGAGGAGTCTTCCCAGAGATGAGTTTTGTCACGTTTGGAAAATGGGCTAGGACATGAGTGGTGGAAAACCCGAGGGCCAAGAGCAAAGTGGGAGTGGAGGTATATAGACAGAGAGAATTCTGTCTGCAGAGATAAATAAAGCAGAAACATGGAGAGACACAGACAATTTGTAGAAATGCAATGAGTGCGATGACAGCCAATTTAGCCTTCCCCCACCTACATTAGTGTGCAAAAAAAAATAAGCTGGCAAGACATCTTGGGATGTACACGTACACACTGCACTCCAAAGCCTCCCCTAACCCTTCTGGCTTCCCACACCCCCCTTCCCAGTGCCTCACCAGGCCATCATTATTGCTTGAGCAGTCTTTGTTTCTCGTCCCTCCCGCCGGCTCAGGTTCCTTGCTGCTCTCACCACTTCTTCTTTGGTTCGGAAATCTCCCAGGGACCACTCATGTACAGAGCTCTCCCCATACTGTACCAGTCCCACCTGAGAATAAAGTGTGCACTCTAATGGAGTGTGGGGGTGGAGAAGGTATGCGAGGGAGGGGAGACGAGCACCTGGATACTACTGAAGATGCTACCTACATTTATCTCCTCTCTCCCTGTCTCTCCCCCTCCAAGCCCATCCATGTCGCCTTCTCTTACCTGTATCTGCTCCGGGTCAATAAATAATCTCCCTACTAGTCTTCGCAGGAAGGTCTGAACTTCAGACCAGGGGTAGATGCTGTTGGAGCCGTCCAACACAATGACGACATCCATGTATGTGGGACAGCCTAGGAGGAGGGGTATAGTGATGGGGAACAGAGGGGTAAAGGACATTGGGCATGGGGACAACAAGGGAAGAGGTCACAGGAGGGCACATTTAATTCAAACATTTATTAGGCACTTTTACATATAAGGAAGATAGTGTGCCAGGTCCTGGGTAAATATAAAAATGTATAAAAGAGAAGATGGGCATATATACAATTGACTAAAAAAACAAAGAAGAAGGAATCAAGCGCTAGTAGAAACATAGTACCACTCTATGATGTGAGAGAAAAAAGGAGGGTCAGTCCTGATGGTGGAGAATCAAAGGAGGCAGCGACTGAGAAGATACTGAAGACTGGAGATGTTTGAGGAGAGGAGACAAAACAGGAAGGCATTTGGGTGGAGAACACTTTAAACAAAAAGAGATGGAGGTATAAAAATAGATGACACATAGGAGAATGGTGAGGTGAAGGCTATAGCCAAGGTGCAGGGTATGAAGGGATATAGTGAGAGCTGAGTTTTTGAAGTTGATTAAATCAGTTCATGGAGTCTTGACGACCTGGTAAAGAGTCTGAATTCTCATCTGTTAGGAAACATGGAGCTTTTGTGGACATGTTAGGTAGCAGTGAGGATAAGCCATGCAGTTCCCCTGTCAAGCATCATACCCTGTGGCCCCATCTTTTTCCCACCCTGCACCCCATTCTAGGGACTGAGTCCTCAGCCCCTTCTCCTGGCTCACGTTGTACAGTGGGTGCCAGGCTTCCCTGGGGCCGGAACGAAGCATCTACACGGGCACATATCCCAGAACTGAAGACAGATGAGCCACAAGCACGAGACCAGAGAGGGGCACAAGCCTGGGGATGGGTAGAGGAAACAGTTACTCCCAGGCTTGGGAGGGCATCCTCAGAACATGCTCTTTGTCAAAAGAGGCATTGAGACCACTCCCCAAGACCCCCCTCCTTGCTTTCTAGGGTTTTTAACTCCTTGACCCCTCCACACAGACCAGTTTCCCTTATCATACCACCCTTTTCTCTACCACAAACCATCAGAGACCCCGCCACCACCCTTTCCTTAGCTTACCATGAATCCCCCATCACCAACTGTCTCCAGTAGAGACATCCCCAGGTGCATATTCACAGCAGGACGAGATGAATTTCCCAGTGGATAGTCACCTGGTTGGAGTGGAGTGGAAGAGCATGAGATCATGGGGTCACAGATGGGGTGACTGAGTTCAGGATGATTTTGGAAGAGGATGAGAAGAGGTCCGGATCAAGTCAGGAAGAGGAGTACGTGGGATATGGAGGTAAAGAAGTAAGGTGTGATATCACTCATATGTGGAGTCTAATTTTTTTTAATGTTATCTATGAACTTATTTACAAAACAGAAACAGACTCACAGATTTTGAAAACAAACTTATGGCTACCAAAGGGGAAACATGGAGGTGGGAGGGATAAATTAGGAGCTTGGGATTAACATACACACACTACTATATATAAAATAGATAATCAACAAGGACCTACTGTATAGCACAGGGAACTCTACTCAGTATTCTATAATAACCTATATGGGAAAAGAATCTGAAAAAGAATGAATATATGTATATGTATAACTGAATCACTTTGCTGTACACCTGAAACTAACACAACATTGTAAATCAACTATGCTCCAAAAAACTTAAAAACAAAAAAAAAGTGAGGTGTAAGGGGTCAAAGCTACTAGTGTATCAAGGTTAGGGGTTAGGAGTGGAAGAGTGAGGAGTCTTCTTACCCAAGTGGCCCTTGGCACATGGGGCATTGTGGGAGCCCCCTACAGGGCAGCGATAAACATCCCCCCTTCGGTCGCCTGAAGGCCCATCCCAGGGCGCACCCACCAACATCCTGGGAGGAGGAAATGAATACAAGCATAGCGTAAATATGACACTTGAGATAGGCCAGAGGGAAAGGGCATGGTGACGGCAAGTCTAGAGCCCCAGCTATTTCCAAAGAACCAGATTAGTTTATATTTCCATCTACCTTGCCTCCCCCTTAACAGCTCTATCACAGTCCCAATCCCACGGCCCCCTGGTTTCCTCCTCACCATCGGCGTCCACCCCCAACATGTTGTAAGACACTGTATCCAAATTCAGCCTCCGGTGGCCCTGGAAATAGGCGTGGGTGATGCACGTCCAGGTTAAAGGGGGAGCAGAGACCTGGGGGGCCAGGATCATAAGGTTAGCAGGAATCAGCCAGAGAACCTAATGAATGCCCAGAGGTACAACCAGAGAGAAACCGTGGAGGGAACTTTTTGATCTCAGCCTATCTCCCTTCTTTTTACTCATAAGCTGCCCTGGACTCTGTGAATGTCATATACTCCAAGCAAGGATGATTTTCTTCCTGTGTTTGGGTCCAGATGTCTAAACTGTGGCCCTCTGCCATGCTGTTGCACAGATGTATTTCCATTCCTATCCCCCAAATTTCATTTACAGACATGTCTGGAAGGGTCAAGTTCCCCTTTTCTACATCATTCCTCCTACACATCCTCCTCTCCAAGCTGTGAGGGTCAAAAGAGGGAGAAGGCCTTTCTGCAGCCCCAGAACAACTATTTCTTACAAATTCTCCGCAAACCCAGGACCATAGGGAAAACAAGAGGAGGTTAGTGAACACTGCATGTCTGGGTCTCTTCTTCTCTTCCTGTCTCTTCTTGACTCCCAGTATCATTGTTACACTCTCACTCTCTTTCTCCAATGTCTAGGTCTCTGGCTGATTCCAGCCCTGGAAACCTCAGTGGTAATTAACTGGGTGGAGCCACTCGCCTACATCCATGGTTTGCCATACATCCTTTCCAAGGGTGCCATCACTCCCAAAGTTTCTCACGATCCACTTCCTTTGTAATTCATCCCCCCTCCCAACTGCCCCCTGCCTACTTGCATTTCTTCCTTAACTCTCAGCCCACTCTAAAGACCCCCTCAATCATGTTCTTGCTGACTCTTCCCTCCCAACCCCAATCTGTTTAAAATCAGAGCTGGTATTTTAGGAAACGAAGATTACAGGGCACTGATGAGGAAAAATTCCAGGCCTCTTGTCCCTCCCATGGTTCTTTCCCTGTGACTTGCTCCTTCAAGTAACCCCCACTCAGGCCACCCCACCACCACTTTCACCAATGGCTATAGCTCTGTCTCAAACCAAGCTCATTTTCAGAAAAGTGTTTTGTATGTGAGCCTTTTTGCATCCAGGAAACCGTCAAGGCTGTATGACCAGGAACTGTAGCACATTGGTTAGATAAACCCAGAGTTCTGACCACACAGTTAGTCAGTTATGTCTCAGGAACCCAGAGACCACCAAGGGCAGGGAGAAGTAGGGAGGGGGATAATAGTAATCAGACTAGCCATGTGGAAGTTCACATCATGTTTCTTTTCGGTCGCCTCACTCTTCCAGGGCTTAGGACAAAGTTTTATTTAATTGGACACAAATATTACACAAGGCACTGGACAGCTTCAGCCCTTGCCAGGCAGTCATATGTGTGGGCAAAAGAATGCAAACCCATGCGCATGTGTACGCACACCCCACACACACACACACATACACACACACACACACACACACACACACGAAACATAGAATCAGTTAACCTCTTAACCTAACTCCCAAAGAATTTTAACCATAAAGATCCCAATGCTAAACAATCCATATATCTTTCGTTCCCACCAGAAACCAAGAAGTTAACCTCCCTCACCTGTCAGGAACATCAGGGGCAAGAACAGGTGGGGGATGAGGGGGAACTCCATGTCTGGATGTTCTCTGTCTGCGTGAGAAGTCCTCTGTGCCTCTGTCCCTCTCCTTCTCTGTTTTCTGTACTTTCCCTCCTATCCTGCCCCCTCCCACTGGCAGCTAAAAATAAAGTTGGAAGGAATGGGAGGAGTAATGGTGGGGAAGTGTGGGGAGCCCCAGACCAAGGAAAGGAGGAATGAGCGATTTTAGTGTATTTCTCTGCCTTGGTGCTGCCCCCTGGAGGCATCATCTCAGTATCCAAAGAGAACACAATTCTTGACTTTCTGTCCTTTCTTTCACTTCCTCTTTTTTCTACCCTTTGTTGTTGCCTAGCAATAATGCTTTCCTCAGGTTTGGAATAGAAGGTAGGAGTGGGAGACAGATTCTTTTTACCTCCTAACCTTATTTATCTCAACCTGGAATATGGAAAATGAAAGAGCTGATAACAGTGATATCATTTCCCCACCTACTCAGAGTCCCAACATGTGAAGACACAGCCCACCCACAAACCAAGACTTACCATCTCCATTCCACTTAGTTCTGTTTGTGACTCTTAGCCTATGCTGCCTTATGGCATTATAGTTTTTGGAGGAACTATAAACCATGAACTGGTATGGGGTAGCTTTGTGGAACCAGTATTATTACTTTAACATTAGACTCCCATCTCCTCAACTAAGCTATAAACTTCTGAAGTTGGGAACATGGAGCCTCTTAGCTTTCTGTATCTCTACCACTTAGTATTATGCCCTACATACTGTAGATGCTCAATAAAAGTCTGTGGATAATGATGCCAGTGGCTAATCCTATGGAAAACCCAAACCACAGTGACAGAAACAGGGGCCTCAGATGACCACAACACATGGGACCAGACCAAACATCAATGAGCAAATTGATCTTTAATTTGCTAACCTGGAAGGCTTTGCTATCCATCATGGGCTTGGGCCTCAGCTATTTACACAGAATCACTATACAGTATTTACAACAAGATGCTAAACATAGCATCATTCTGGATAGGCAAAGAAGGGGTATGGAAAGGCTAGAACAAGGCCCTGAAATCAAAGTGTAAGCAGAAACCTGCAGGTGTGAGTGGAGGGAAAGGTAAGGGCAAATCATGAGAAAGCTTGGTGAGGTAGACATGAGAGAGGAAAAGGAAGCATGAAACTACTTCTGGTGCATGTGGGAAGAGTCCACTGGGACATCAAGCCTTCAAAATTAAATCTGGAGTCTGAAGGGGAAAATAACAGCCACAAGTCACCTTTGTGAGGAAAAAGAAGAAGGCAGTTAGAAAATTATAGACCATACCTTCTATCTCCCATACCAAAAAGTAATCCTGCTGATTAAATTCCTATGACAGGGACTGAGAAGGTACAAAAGAGATACAGAGACAGAACCTTAAATAGACTTAAGAGACAGTAAAAAGAGTCAAGAGAGACACAGACAATGCAATGAAGGAGGAAAAGAACAAAAGTTCTAGCAGATCTGAACAAGTGACTCATCCAAGTGACTTCACAAGTCACCTCTCTTCACCTCATCTTCCCCAAAGCTCCTCCCTCTTACTCCCAAATCTCTGGATTTTAGCTTTAACCAAGGAGTGGAGTTAGAATGAGGCTGGTACACGGGGACAATCTAAAATTCCATCTCACCAATTCAGATCCCCTCCTTATCCTGTACCAGAATATCAGGGCTTGAGTCGGAGCCAAGGGCAAATTAGGGTGAGAATAGACAGGATGGAGGACACGAGGCCACAAAGTCCCACAATTCCAGGACCACAGCGCCACAGGCCTAGTTTGTCCAGTGGAATGAAGAGATCACAGGCATTTCTGACCACATCCAGCAGGAGAGGGGGATGACCTCGAAGGACCCGAGCCAGGAGCAAGACTCGGAGCCGAAGCTTCAGAGCCACCTGAGGCAGACCTCCTCCTGGAGCCCCTGGACCCCCAGGTCCCCCAGTTTCAATTCCTCCTGGGACTCCTCCTCCAGAACCCTTCAGTCGTCGACTACAAGCTGAAGACTCTTGTTCCATCAGTAGGCGAATCTCATAAGCATCACGA